>NC_085996.1:528700-633700 GCF_030014385.1 Trichomycterus rosablanca
GTCCTAACCACAGTCCTAACCCCAGTCCTAACTCTAGCCCTAACCCTACACAACCCCTAGTCCTAACCCCAGCCCTAACCTTATAGCCCTAACCCTAACTCTAGCCCTTACCGTACACAACCCCTAGTCCTAATTCTAGCCCTAATCCTACACTAGCCCGAACCCTAGCCCTAACTTTAGCCCTACCCCTAAACCTAACCCCAGCCCCGATCTTACTGAACAGTTTATGCTGCAGCCTGAAAACTGCTGTTCAAACCTGAAGAACCAGAATCTCCACTGAGATCAGGTGCAGCGTCCCAAACTTCATACTGTATTAAACACTGAACATGATTAACACTTGGTCCTGTGAGTACTAGACAGTGGAGTAGGATGTGATCTGGGACGGAGTTCTGCTACTGGTCCAGTACGTTAATCGCTGAGCTACATTCATACGTTCATCTGTACAGTTTTGCTGGGCTGCATACTCTACATGGCCAAAAGTATCCGGACACGCTGCCACAGAGAGTGAACCAGAACACCTCGCTCGCCTCACAGTCAACATTCCGAATCATCCCGGTGCTTTTCAGCAGGGTTAAAGGTCAGCGCTCCGTGTAGTTTCCCCACACCAGACTCGCACTGTGCACAAGAGAAGCAGTTATACTGGAGGAAAAAAACGGCCTTCCCTAAACTGTTGCTACATATTTAAACACATTGAATCGATTTTTTTATTATTGATTTCATACGTCTGATAGGAACAGGTGTGTGTTTGAAATATAGAACTCAAGAGTTAGACGGGCGTCCCAATACTTTTGTCCATGCAGGACTTCTGATTCCTGTGCTAATCAAGCAGCTAATAAACACAGCTGTTGTGTGTGTAGGATGGGGGGGGTGTTGGGTTGTTTTTTTTGGGGGGTGGGGGGTGTTTGTGCGCCTCTGTTTGTCCTTTAGTCCTTTAAGCGAATTTCCTCTTGTCGCCTCCTGATGAGCTCGGACACAAAGCGGCATTCAGATGCTAATCACACACTTAGCACCAGTGCTAACGGAGACATGCTAACAAGCTAATCCGGACAGACAGCTGCCCTTCCGCTAGCCTTCATCAACAGACTCCTCCTCATCCTCCTGGTCATATCCAACTCCCGCTTGCACAACCGTGATCTGATCCGATTGCACTTTCCGACACGTGTGCAGTCTGCCGCCGCTTCTTATCACCCGTCAGTGTTGGATGAGCTCATGTGACCCCACTTTACTAGCGGAAAAGACGCCGTCCGACCCTCCCTTCATCAGCAACGTCCACATCACCTGTGTCAGTGTGGACGCCCGGCCAGGTCGGCAGCTCTAACACTCAGCGCCACCATGTGCCTGTTCTGACGTGAGTCCAGCGTCTCAGTCCACCGTTTTTAATACAACAGGCTACGCAGAGTGTACTGAGGGGACGAGGAGGCGTTTGGGATATTCGGCGTGTGTATGTGTGTGTTGTGATGTCACCGTGTCATTATGACATCATCAGAACCCAGACTCACGTGGTCGGTGAGGTTGGTGGAGGAGAAGTCGTCGTAGTCGGACTTGCAGCCGTCGCGGTCGTCGATCACCAGGTCGATGGGCATCTTCCCCTTCAGACATCTGATGTAGCGCTGACAGAAGTTATCACACAGCTCGTGCACCTGAAACCACGCCGGTCATGTGATCATGTGTTCATGTGATCATGTGTGATCACATGAGGAGAAACAAAGACGAGTGAGAACAAACCTTCTCCAGCTCCAGCAGGTGGAAACGCAGGACCTGAATCGCCTGAACCATCTGAGGAGACAAGAAAAGGAATCAGATCGATCAGTGTTATAGTCATTCATTCATTTATTCTTTATTACTTCGATTATTTATTAATTAATTAATTAATTAATTTTTATTCATTCATTCATTTATTTATTTTTATTTATTTATTCATTTGTTTATTTATTCATTCTTTAATTAATTTTATTTATTTAGTTATTTTTACTTATTTATTTATTCATTAATTTATTTTTTAATGTATTCTTTCATTTATTTATTTATTTATCTATTCTTTATTACTTCAATTATTTATTTATTTATTTTTATTCATTCATTCATTCATTTATTTATTAATTCTTTCATTTATTTATTTATTTTTATTCATTCATTTATTCAATTATTCATTTACTGTCTGTTTTACTATTGCTTTTTCCTGGTCAGGGATGCAGTGGGTACACACACACAGACACACACAGCATACACACTTAACTTGACTGCATGTCTTTTACTGTGTGAGGAAGCAACCCACACAGACACAAGGAGAACATGCAAAACTCCACACAGAAAGGACTCGGGCTGCCCAGTTGGGAAACCGAGCCACCGTCCCAGACTGAATGTAAGACTGCAGTGTGATTGTTTATACGTACCAGATTATCCAGCTCTGGGTTGGATGAGAAAAACGGTTTTTCTGCCTGAATCTGAAAAAACAATAAAAATAATGTTAGAATTTAACAGAATTTTTAGAATTTTTGAGTTTTAAGCCTCCCAGAGGCGTCATTATTGTTTTGTTTTAGAGTGAAACACCTAATGATGGTTGAAGCTCCACTGGCCTGAACACGTGAGACTCAACCTCAACCCTACTGAAGCCTTTGGGATGAATCGGAACACAGGGCACCATCGAATGTTCCCAAAAACTGTGTGGAAAAATCATCACAGTGGTAAAAGATGGGGGGGGGGGGCATTATCTGACCCCTGGAGCCCCTAGGGAGCTGAGGGCCTTTACCAGGGGCCCAAAAGTGGTTGCCTGGTGGAGATCAGAACCTGGATATCCCAGAGATCTTTGCTCTACAGATTTCTAATTTATTATTTATTAATATGATTATTAAAATAAACCTCTCACCTGTTTGGCAAACACGGCGATGTCCTCGTTAAAGGAATCGGACGAGCACACGTCTCCTCCGGCCACGCCCGGTTCTCTCGGCGTACACGTGGCTAACTCACACTTCTCGAAGACCAGCGCCAGTAACGGAAACAAGGGGTGTCTGAAACACACACACACACACACACACACACACACACACACACACAATCAGACTTTAAAAAGTGCTCCTGATTCCTCCTCCACCATACTTCACAGCCAGCACCAGGAGGTTTTTTCTACTGCTCATAGGTCCAGTTTTCTCTTATCTAGCCCATTAATGCTCTGCCACATTTGGAACCACCTTCGTTAGTGTTCCTCTCTCCACCACCCACGTCCTGGAAGGTTCTCCACTGTTCCATGAGAACCAAGCGTCTTCATAACGTTTGGAACTTGAGGTTGAGGGATGTCGAGGACTTTGGAGAACGTCCTGAACCTTCTAGACTGTTGGTGAGGATCGAACGGGGAATAAAAGTGTCCTGTTCAGGCATCAAATCCTCCATTCATAGGCTGATTGAAGTCATGTGACCACTGACAAGGTGGGAACAGGTGAGTCTTTATTACAGGAGATACACTACACGGCCAAAAGTATCCGGACGCCTGAACGTGAGCTTGTTGAACTGTGTCTGTGTGTGGGAATTTGTGCCCATTTGTACGGCTGGGTGCTGATCGATCAGTCGGTGTTCCGGTTCATCCCAGAGCTGTTGAGTGGGGCTGAACTCAGGGCTCATTGTAAATAATTTCCTTTATATGACTGATTTATTACACCTGTTAGTAACTGTTGTGGCTGAAACACATGAATTTGATCATTATAAGGGGCGTCCCAATACTTTTGATCATGTAGTGTATTACTTTCCTACAGGAACATGTCTGTGAGGATTTGGAACAGGAAGTGACCTTCCCACTCTGTTGCCACAAAGATAAAAGCATATCATTCCTATCACTGCATTATATACCTGTTAGAAATGGGTGTGGCTTAAACACCTGAACCTAAGAATTCGGAGGCGTGTCCACATACTTTTGGCTGTCATTATATGTAGAATAGTGATGATCATCGTACCCATAAATCTGATCCTTCTCCCGTTTGAGCGAGTCGTTCCCGCCGGCGCCCACGATGCCCGCCACCAGGCCGTGCGAGTTCATGTAGGGCTGGTTGGGGTGTGGTGGGTGGGCGTGGTTCAGGTGGTGGTGTACGTGGGGGTCTCCGTACACGCCGACGCCCACCCCGTCCATCACGCCGCCGTAATGCGCCAGGTCCTCATACTGAAACAGACGGAGGAAGATCGGTCATCAAACCACGCCCACGCCGGCTGAGGAGAGTCACAGACTAGCACCCACACTCTTCAGATCAAGTGTAGTCACCTGCTGCTTCTCACAGAGAGTCAAACCCTCGTTCATTTTACCTTCAATCTTAAATTTTTCTATCTGATACCATAAATACATACAAATGTTTATAATAATAATAATTTTAACAGTAATAATAATAATAATAATTAAATAATAAACTAAACTTGACGTCTGTTTATTATATCCTGAAAACAATCTGAACCGTGGACTCATCTGACCACAGCACACGTGTCCACTGTCTCTTGGTCCATCTGAGATGAGCTTGGGCCCAGAGAACTCTCCAGCGCATCTGCATAGAATTGATGTACGACTCTCTCTGTGTGTAATAGAGTTTCAGGTCGTGTTTCCTGATGCAGCGGCGGCCTGTGTTCAGTAACAACGGTTTTCTGAAGCGCTGACGAGCCCAGGTGGCTTTATTTTTATTTATCACAGTAGCATGGCGGTTCCTCATGTAGTCCCGTCTGAGGGCTCAGGGGTCACAAACATCCTCCAGATTCTCTGCATCTTTCCACAATATCATGTACAGTAGATGGTGAAATACCTGATTTTTTTACAATATTGCAGTGAGAAATGTTCTTTTTGAACTGATTGATTCTGAACTCCTAAGGTTTGGAACACAGTGGTGAGCCACACCTCATCATGGCTTGTACAGACTGATCCTGATCCAGGTGGATCCTTTTATACCCGATCATGATTATCTCACCTGCTCACTGTGGAACCTTTCAAACATTCCATCAACTTTTCACTCTTATTCTGCCTCCGTCCCAACTCTTTTGGAGTCTGTTACAGCATCAAATTTTAACCCTGCTTCTATTTACACTCTAGAATGATGCTGATCAGTAAAACATTATAATTTTTTCTTTCTACTTTGATCAGTTAAACAAAGATTTAGGACAATGACTACATTTAGATTTTCAGTATTTAGCGGACACTTTTATCCAAAGTGACTTCCACACAGTGACAGTATACAGTCTGAGCAATTGAGGGTTAAGGGCCTTGCTCAAGGGCCCAACAGTGGCAACCTGGCTGTGATGGAGCTTGAACTGGCAACCTTCTGATTACTAGGTCTGTACCTTAACCACTAGGCTACAACATCACAGATTCTTTTTTTTACTGTCTTTTACTGAACGTCCAGACTTGTTTGAAAATGTGGTTTGTATATTATATACAATATAGTGTATAATATCATATAATATTATATATACCTGTATATATATTTGCAGACGTTTTTATTAAAAGCAGCTTACAATTGTGACTGAATACAATCGAACCAACTGAGCATTTAGGGCCTCACTCAGGGGCCCAACAGTGGCAAACTGGAAGCGTTGGGAACTTGAACCGGCAACCTTCTGTTTAATAGTAGATTAATCACTAAGCTGCCACTTCTCTATAGTATAATATTATATATAACATAATATATAACAAAAAACAGCAACAATAATAATAATAATACTCATAACAAATAAAATAAAAATAATAATGATAATAAAATAAATAATACTACAATTAAATATATAACATAATGAAATGAAATATATAATATAATAAATAATAATGTAAAATAAAAGCTATAATAGTTTGTAGATTAAATTCTTACTCTTTGCGCCATCAGCTCGCTGGAGTTTAGATTAAAGCGCGTCTGCTGCGGCTCAGGTTCCTTTTTCCTGCAGTTCAGATAGAAATAATTTGATAATCCGATATTAATCCGATATTAATCCGATAATAATCGTTAGTTAAACCGCGTTTAAATCATTACAGTGTGTGTGAATAAACCGATTAAACATCATCACGTCCATTAATGCGGCATTAAAAATATGAATGATTCTCTTCTCTGGTTTTATTAAAATTAATCCCAGAATTCTTTGATCTCGCCGCCGCGGCTCCTGCGCGCGCTCCGTCCCGCCGTCAACAAGAGGAGCGAAGGCGCGCGAGGAGGGATTTATAACGCACGTGCTGCCGGTGTGTGTGTGTGTGTGTGTGTGTTGTTCTGTATTTCTATTGAGCTGATTTACTGAAATGATTTTTGATAATAATAACAATAATAATAATAATAATAACAATAATGACAATAATAATAACTATAATAATAATAAATATAATGACAATAATAGTAATAATAAATAATAATAATGACAATATAATAATAATAAAATAATAATAATAAATAATAACAATATAATAATAATAATAATAATAATGTAATAATAATAATAACAATGTAATAATAATAATAATAATAAATAATAATAACAATATAACTATAACTATAATAATAATTATATTAATGTATTTCCTGTGTGATATCACTTATTTTTTGCGGTTGTGATTCAGAATGTTGTGAAATAAATCAGTTATTATTTTAATGTGATAAATGCGGTTCGTTTCTGTGGGTTTGATGGGATGAATGTTGGTGGAATAATGAGATGAAACGGAACGTCGCCGTGATTGATGAGCTGAAGCTTCATTTCCATGATAAATAATAAAGAAAAATCTAATTTATCCGATCCGAAAACGTGTTTAATCACATTTACATGATTTAAATCTTCATCTGCTGATCATTTATCACTAAATTCTGCTTTTATCACATGAGATGATTTATAGAAATAATAAAAATGATTTTGTTCTGATGATTGAGGGAGAAATGACTTTTGGTAAATTTCGTTCAGCTGCTGTTGTGAATAAAACACAATTTACTTCTATAAATCTATAAATATTTTATTTTATTTATTTAGAACAGTGTTATTAAAACATCCACATTTATTCTGATAAAATTACAACGCAGGAAAATATATAAAATAGCTCTAAAAATCATTTGCTGGACCTTTTTGTGTACATCGTTAATAAAGAATAAAAATAATACATATTAAATATTATTTCAAATTAAAAACATCTCTAGAAAAATATAGATTATTATAGATATTATAGAAGTTATTGCATTTATTTTTAAACGCGATATTTATCCGATTTTATCGTCCGCTGTGTAAAAATAAAATAATGAAATTTTAAATCTAATTATTATAAAGGATTATTTTACCTTCTTATATCCTATACAGCTGTAAACAATTATTAAAGAGAAAAGTATTTTATTCGGATTAACGTATTGTATACAGTGTGTAAAATGTAAGTAAGATTATGGTAAAATTTACACACTGACGCCACCTACAGGACAACAAGAATCAGAGCGAAAAAATCCAGCCGATAAAAACATAAAGGATGAACCTGAATCATAAATCAGTAATAAAATCATCTGAGCAGTTTTCTGGGGTGTGAGGATGATTACTGGACTAGTAATCATGTGGTTGCTGGTTCAAGCCTCACCACTGAAACGGTTGGGCCCCTGAGTAAGGCCCCTAACCCTCAGTTGCTTGAATTGTATTCAGTCGCTTTGAATAAAAGCTTCTGCTAAATGCTGCAAATATAAATAATCTGGTGTTTGTAACGGGGTGATGAGGGTCTCAGAGGGGTCAGATAGAAAAAATACAACAACAAACCTAATAAATGGAAATAAAGAGTCAGTTCTGCACTGGTTACAGACCTGACTTCCCTGAACCCAGTATGAGAGCTGGAACCAGAACTGAAATTAGTGCTGCCACAACCTCCTTAGGGGGGAAAAACAAAAATCAGCGGAGAGGAAACCAGAGAATCCGGAGGAAAACTCACACGGTAAAACATGGTATATTTGGATGTTTTGATCTGATTTAACTGGTGAGTGAAAATTATAAATCAGTCATACAGCGCCCTCCAGGGGTAAAGGAGAAACACTACAGTGAGGGGAACACTTGATAGAAGAGCTATTTATTTATTTATTATAATTATAACGTGATGTTTTACACTTTGGTTCCATTCATGACAGGACAGGTAGTTACTGCTTACACAACATTCATCAGTTCAGGTTTAATATCAAACACAGTCAGGAACTATTTAGTGTCTCCAGTTCACCTCACTTACACGCATCTGTAGTGTGGGAGGAAACCGGAGCTCCCGGAGGAAACCTATGCAAACTCCACATAGAAAGGACCCGGACTGCCCCACCTGGGGATCGAACCCAGGACCTTCTTGCTGTGAGGCGACAGTGCTACCCACCGAGCCACTTGATAGAAGAGTAAAACAGGGTCATAACTTTTCTAACCGTTTATCCAAATAGGGTGACGGGTAGGGCTGGAGCCTACCCCAGCTTTTCAATGGGCGCAAGGCACACAGTAACACCCTGGACGGGGCGCCAGTCCATCGCAGGGCACTCACACACACACCCATTCACCTATAGGGCAATTCAGTGCCTCCAATTAACCTGACTGCATGTTTTTTGGACTGCGGGAGGAAACCGGAGCTCCCGGAGGAAACCCACGCAGACACGGGGAGAACATGCAAACACGCCCCACCTGGTGCTACCCACCAAGCCACCCGAAAGAAGACTAAAACAGGGTCATTAACCTTTCATTAAAATTCATTTACAATATAAAATAATATTAAATATTTTTTTCATAAATTGAGTAAACAAAAATGGACAAGCGCCCTGTCCACTAGGTTACATGGCAAGCTGTAGCCTAGTGGTTAAGGTACTGGACTAGTAATCAGAAGGTTACTGATTCAAGCCCCACCACTAAAAGGTTGCAGCTGTTGGACCCTTGAGCAAGGCTCTTAACCCTCAATTGCTCAGACTGTTAATCTCAACTATCGGCACACAGGAGCTTTGTGTAAACACAGTGTAGTTGAAGCATGTTCTCTCTTCCATTTTATTCTCTTATTTGTAGTGTTTAGTGATCAATGTGCTATCATTCATCCCTTTTTTACTGGGGTATAAATATGAGGTGAGACATTCATTAAAGCGGTGAAGATCAGAGACACACAGATGAAACCAGACTGAAGCTTTATGAGCTTCATAAATCAGGTAAAAATGTTCAGTAATTTTGTACCTGCAGTAACGAAGAAGCTCGAATCAACCTCAGCCGGAACGAACCTGCCTGGATGAGGACGCAGGTGTGTTTCACCCACACACATGGTGAGGTGGATGGTTAGAGAGGCAATAAACGTGTCCAGGGATCAGGACCAGAGATGTGGCGAAATGTCAGATTTGTAATTTAGTGCCACTTCCACGCCAACCAATACATGTGAAGACCAGCAGCCACTTCTGATGGGTCACGCTGTCCAATCAGGAAACAGTATTCACCAGGTTGCAGTAATGTGTCCCATCCACAAGGTGGCACAACATACAAGAGGTTCATCCATTAATGACTTTATTTTAGGTTCTCATTCCTGTAGCCTCTCAGAAACACCTGTACAGGACGTGTGATTCAATGCTGTCCTAATATTTATCGATTATCGTTGACGTTCTTTGATATATTCAACCACTGATGCATTAACAAGTTCGTTCAGCTCTGAGTTTTTACAATCTAACCAACCATTTGATTATTAAGGGCCTCGCTCAGGGACCCAGCAGTGGCGACCTGACAGACGTGGGGCTTCAACCCACAGGTTACAAAACACAATACCCCAACCACCACCATTACACCCACACAGGTCTGATAACTGGGGATCAGAGTTTGAGGCCCCTTGAGGCCCCCAACAGTGAACACAAGAGCTAAAACTCAGTGTGGACCCTAAAGAGAAGCCCAATACTCTCCACCGAGGGTCGGTGTGGCTTCAGGTCTTCAGGAGCTTCACATGATCAGACCTTTGAAGACCAAACCCGACTGACTGACCAGGTGAACTCAGGTGTGCTCATGTTTGGTCGATATAAGACTGGACGCCCTGGTCCCCCTTCCCTCCCCCCTGGTTTCGCCCCCTGTTTTCGCCCCCTGGTTTTGCCCCCTGGTTTAACGTTTCTTATCGTTTTTTGGCTGCTAATTTCTAGACGTGTATTTTTATAGTTCCAGTCCGTAGTCACATCCAGCATGTTTGCAAATCAAAGCAGAATTATGAAATGTGTGGATTTGAATAACTGGAGGCAGAACTCGCTAAACCCGCTGGAGAAGAAAACACTGGAATGGGAGAGTTGTTGAGAGAATAGAACCTGGAAGAGTGCAGCTGCATGAATGTTACTGCACCACACCACTCACTTTACATCAGAGAAAATAATGATTATTATTATGAACAAAAACAATATAATAATTATTTATAATAATAATAATTAATAACAAATAATAACATAATAATAATTACAATAAATAATATTAATAATTAAAGTAAAAATATTGATAACATTAATAAACTATATATACTGTATATATAGATAGATAGATAGATAGATAGATAGATAGATAGATAGATAGATAGATAGATGATAGATAGATAGATAGATAGATAGATAGATAGATAGATAGATAGATAGATAGATAGATAGATAGATAGATATTAGGGATGTAACGATACACTCTACCCACGATGCGATACGATTCACGATACTGGGTTCACGATACGATTTTCCCCCGATTTTTTAAAACTAAATGAAATTGAAGACAAAATATGACGTTTCCTTTTATTACTTCTATTTAAAATAAAATACTGTATTTGTGCTTATATTTAATTCATCTAAAAAATGAATGTCTTTTTATTTATTAGATAGGTGCAAACTATGCAAAATAAATGCTACACATTCCCCTTATTCTGTAATAAAATATATAGCACCAGCGCCCTCTGCTGTTTAAAGTGAATATATATATAACCCAAACCCAAACCCTAACCCTAACCCAAACCCAAACCCTAACCCTAATCTCACCCACTAAGAGGACGAGTTATGAGCTGTGATGATGCTGTTTGGTCTCCAGCCTTTAATCCTTGAACGATTATGAAGGATTTTGAAAATGTGAGTCCGTCAGAGGGACCCTCGTAACCCCGGGGCAGTTAAAGACAGTTTGCCTAAAGAAACTGGTCAAAATGGAACCACAATGCTGCATGAAGTGACATTAATATAAGGTAGGGTCTGAATACTGTCCCCCTCTAATATACACTAAATGGTCAGAAGTATTGGGACACCCATCCTAATGATTGAGTTCACATATTCTACACCTGTTCCTATAAGATGAACAAAATCAATGATGTAAAATAATAACACGCCTCCAACTGTGTCTCAACAGCTTGGGGAAGGTCAGTTTCCTTTCTCTTACTGTGACTCTCTTGTGCACAATCAAGTTTGATGTGAAAAGCACCGGGATGATTCGGAATGTTGACTGTGAGGTGAGTGAGATGTTCTTGTTCAACATGAATGGGCATAAATTCCCACAGGCACAGTCTTCCACAAAGTCTAGTGGAAGTCTTTTCAAAAGAGTAAAGCCTGGCACTACTTTTATAAAGTAGGGGTGTTGGTGCCACCTTATTAATGCCCGTGGTTTTGGAATAGGGTGCTCGATAAGCTCACTGTAGGGTGTCCAGATACTTTTGGCCACCAAAAATGTTAATGTTTTATGCTTATAAATACCTACTTTTATTGTGTGAGTTAGATTTGATGGTTTTATTTCAGAATACGTTTGTAAATAATAAAGAAATAAATCCTGAATGGTTGTAAATCCCCCTGTAATGTTCCAGAATCCTCTGGAATTATCTTTCTCTCCTTGTTCTGTTTTTTTCTGGAGTTTTCGGTTATAGCGTTTTGGCTGCGTGTCGTTAAAATGCTGAATATTTATAAAACTAATGTATTCATCAGACCTGATCCAGAAGCAAATCAGATCCCTGCAGCTCATGTGAGACGTGACCTCCTCCCAGAAGTTCTGCTATAAATGTTGGTGGAGACGTTCTGGAGGCAGTGAGGAACGTACACAGAGTAAGAACCGGCTTCTCTAAGCATCGCTAAAATCGCAGATCAAACATGGACGTTTTCGTCGGCTGTTGGAAACTGGTCAAGCAGGACAACTACGATGCATACCTGAAAGCTCTGGGTACTACTGATCCACCTCACTGATCCTCCTTCTTCTCACCGAGGAACCATGAGCAGGTTGTTCTGATCAGACGTGTGATTTTGTTTTATTTCTATACAGGTGTTGGTGATAAACCAAGAGACGTGGAAAAATCGGCCACCAAGGTGCTGAAGATCCAGCTGGAGAAAGATCTGGTGGTGATCAACAACAGGACCAACGAGGAGTTCTCAGAAATCTGGTTTAAACTGGGCGAGGTCTTCCTGCACGACACCCTGCACAGCAGACAGTGCAAAGTAAGAACCCCGAACGTTCCTCACAAACTGAGGAGGCTGTAAAGTGAGATATTTTATTGATTAAAGTGCTGATGGTGAGAATTATAGTCAGTTATTTTTATTCCTTTATATTTTACTATTATATTATGATATTGAACTTCTTTTAGATTAGTTGTAATTCTAAGCCTAAACTTGCTTTCTAAATGTTTGGGTAATTTAAACCAAACATTTTGTCCATTGAGGTGTTAGAAATTATTGTTGTAAGTGCAGTTTGTTGCTGGGAAATATGTTTTAGAAAAACTTTATTATATAATTAATTGGTCACCAGGGTAATCACAGTGAATGACTTGTTAAAAACAAGAAATTAAATGCATGTTACATACCATAAGGTCAGTTGTAGCCTAGCGGTTAAGGTACTGGACTAGTAATCGAAAGGTCACTGGTTCAACACCCACCACTGTCAGGTTGCTGCTGTTGGGCCCTTGAGTGAGGCCCTTAAACCTCAATTGCTTAGACAGTATATACTGTCACAGTACTGTAAGTCACTTTGGATAAAAGCATCTGCTAAATGCTGTAAATGTACTAATGAAGAGGAGCATAAATATTAATATTTTATTCTGTATTTTTTCTATATTGGAAGCATCAGTTGGTTTACATACAAACTCATTGCCAAAAAAGTTGGGACAGAAAATAAAATGTAAATATAAACAGAATGCTGTACAACATATATACACTATGCGGCCAAAAATATTCAGACCATTTTAAGTGACCTCTATGTGATCTTTTCAAGAACAACAGCTGCTCTTCTGAGAAGCTTCTCACAACAGTTTGAAGTGTGTCTGTGTATGGGAATTTGTGCCCTTTCATTCAAAAGATGGCACCGTATGTATGGGTGAGCACTGACGTCGATGTTCCAGTTCATTCCACAGCTGTTGGCTCTGTGCAGACCAACGGAGTCTCTTTAAAGCAAGCTTTTCTTGCACAGGGGCACAGTCATGCTGGAACAGGAAAGGACCTTCCCTAAACTATTGCTGCAAAATTAGAAGAATATCATTCCCTTAATATAACTGATTTATTACACCTGTTAGCGACTGTTGTGACTTAAACATGGCACTGCCGGTGTAAACACAGGGCGACAAATGATCATCGATTCGGGCGACAAGAGGCGAAAACTTGCTGCTGGTCTGTTTGCAGGGTTAAACTTTGTCATGATGCCGACTCCGCCCACCTCACATCGCCATGGTTTACACTGCCCCCCTGTGGTCAGAAACCGTCAGCTCTCGTTGAGAGTGAATGATAGCCGGTCGCTTGGTGGCGTTTTTGAGGTAGGTGAAGTTACCAGGCTGATCATGGGCGTGTTTCTCTGTTTTCTAGACGAGTTATAAGCTGGAGGGTAACAAGCTCGTTCACACCCATCAGTGGGACGGAAAGGAAGCGAAGATCGTCTATGAGATCAAGGACAAGAGTCTGATCTCGGTGAGAACATGCTCCATTAACATCCATCAGATGTGGTGACGTGATGAACGTTGGTTTATTGATGCTTCTGATATTATGCCTCTTCCAGACCTTAACGTTTAAAGACGTCAAAGCCGTCAACACTTACGAGAAGATCTGAAAGGATGGACATCCCATAATTCCATCCGGCCTTTCTATCAGTGACCAGAGGAAGGACGATGAAGGTTGAGACATGTTCACCCCATGTTCACCCAAAATATCTTACAATGCTTTATTAACCATCCATTAATCATCAATAAAGAATTCTACAAGATATTTATTGCTCATGTGACATCTTTTTTACCACCACAAACATTCAAAACATGTATTTTATGGTTTGGGACACGGGTTGAATTCCCAGCTGTGCTATCAGCCTGTCGAGCATCTACATACTGACATGACTAGCTCTGTCTTTGGGAAGCGAGGGGTGTTTGAGGCCCCACAGTGGATTGGCATTGACAGTTAGGTGGACATCTGACCACAAGCCTGTTGGTCATCCAGAACCGAGAGTTGGAGGAGAATTTCAAAATATTTAGGCCCATTTGGTCAAAGTGCATGTGTGAGGTCAGCTACTGATGTTTTGCAAGAGGGCCCGACTCACATTTTACTTTCTAATTCATCTCAAAGCTGTTAAATGGCTTTCAGACTGGAGCTTCTCCACAGCAAACTCATCAGACCAAACCAGGTCCTTATAGAGCTTGATTTGTGCACAGGGGCACAGCCAGGTTGGAACTGGAAGGGGCCTTCCCTAAACTGTTGCTGCAAAGTTGACAGCATATAGTTTATATGCTAATAGTTATTTAATGTCTGGGTCACTGAAGTGTTGGTGTTAGCAATTTGAAGCTGATAGGGCTGCATTAATAAATAAATAATAAAAAATAGATAAAAACACAGTAAATAAATAAAAGTCTGATCACAAAAGAATAAAGACGTGATGTGTAGAGATGAAACATCAGACTTCTTTATCCAAATGTTTTACTCAATTTCCAAAAACACCAGAAGGCGACATGCAAACCACCACGAGAAGCCAACACTAATTATTATGGAAATATCCCGAAGAGACGTAGGAGGAAAAAAAAACCAACCAGAACCATGTGGAACTTCTTCCTAGACCAACGGAGCAGCAAACTATTTAAATCTGTACACCATGTGTCCAAAAGTATGTGGACACCAGACCATGAGACTGTTGGACACTTCATTCCAAAACCATGGGCAGTAATATAAAGTTGTCGCCTTATTTCCGGCTCTAACAGCTTCTTCTACTTCTGAAAAGGCTGAACCAGAACACCAACTGATCAATCAGCACCCAGCCTGTCATCTTTTGACTAAATGGGCACAAATTCCCACACACAGACACACCTCAGAGTCTTGTATAAAGCTTCTTGGAGCTTCTGAGGTCTAAAATAATCATTTAATACAGTTTGTTTTTGAAACTGGACATCCGACAAGCTTAGGGTCAGGTGTCCAAATACTTTTGGCCATGTAACATAGAATAGATAGAATAGAACATTATTGTCACTTGTAATTGCAACAGGTACAGTTACAGTGAAATTAGCCATCAACCCGTCCAGAACATTCAATATGACAAGGGGGGCGGGGGAGACAGAACGGGAAGACAGGATAAGAAACAAGAAATGGTAACACATTGGGAGAGCAGGAGAAAAAAAAAACCCGCAACCAGATTGTGCTCCCTGAGGAGCACACTATGGTAACACGAAAAAAAGCCCCTTACAGCACACAAGCACATGTAAACATAAAAACATAACATAGTCACACAACAAGCCACGGGTTAGGGATGTGGGGATAGGAAAAGTAACCAACTATGACAAGCAGCCATCCGGCGATTCGCAGCCATATACCAGCGCGCACTGCAGACCCGTCCTGCCGTCCTGGGATTAAGCTAAGAGTGGAGACGTTGGGTTGGGGGTTGGGAAAAGTTCTGTCAGCTCTTCATTCCTGTAAGCAAAAAAGTCTGTACAAAGTTCGCGATAAGATGGCGTTTTACAGCAGTTGCTACCCAGAATGAAAAACAGTCAGAGAGCAGGGGAGGGTAGGGACGAGATGACCCGTAGCAACAGATCCTCTGGAGGAATTTCCTTATCAGCAAGGCCGAAGCTGATAACAGGGGAAGCCAAAGAGCAGAAATGACTTGTTTTTTAATCTGAGCACGAGTACAATTTCTTTAACACATGCTCTCAGATTGAGTCAGTCTCTGGTTCAAACCGTTCTGCAAAGCCGTTAGTTTCTCCAAGATGAAATCCATATTGCGATTTATAGTCACAGTCTGAGTTCCAACGGCTCTGCCCATCATATCAATCAAATTGGGCAGTTTCTGGGGACCTTTGACAACTGACCCAACTCTTTTAATTTCCCGATACAGCAGGGTAAAGCCTAATCCAAACAGCAAAAACCCCACAATCAAAGTTCCGAATAGATAAACATCCTCTACGTCCTCCAACGAAAGAGGTGCCAGGCACACGACCCTCCACTTCTCCCATGAGTCCATCGCGTATCCCGCCATCTGCGTTCCGCCGGGGCATGTGGGTTCCCCCGAACCCGAACTTCTCGATGAGAAGATGGTGTTAATAGCATTCAGAGACCATTTAACCAATTCCATAATTTGTTCTTTGAAGAGCTGTGCTAAGAGAATCCCTGTAGAGTAGAGTAGACGAGACAAGACGATACAGGAAAAGCCAAGCAGGGAAGATAAGGGAGGAGAGAGAAGTGCGACCGCCTTCCACGAGAGCAACGACTAGATAGCGTATGTTAGGACTACACACTCTGGTAGAATGTAATAAATTATAAATAAATAGCGTGTTTTCTGGAATCTGACCAACAGAAATGAAGCTATAAAGTGAATTATGTTCATTTTTATGATACATTTGGTGGCTACCAAGTAATGAAAGTGCTATTATAGCCGTGTAGCATCTAAAATGAAATATAATATTACCCACTGACTATAAATTATTAAATAAAAATGTAGGAACTATTTACAATTAGTCAGGATTCTGAATTAGAACACTATAATGTTTTTAATAATGTAGTTTATACTAGTTTTATGTATTGTTTATGGTGCTGTTAGCTTGTTTAGCCGACTGCAACTCCAGTCAGATAAAGCAGATTATCAACAGACTAATAATGAATAAAACTGCGTGTTCATCAAGTCTGACTTTCATTTTAATCCCCACATTCGTTTTAAATTGTAAAATTGTACTTATGAGGCTAAACAGCCAAAACAAATTCCCAAAACACACGTATGTTATGGCTAGTTTGCTAAATGAAGCACTGCAGGAGGATCACGCCCAATTCCGATTTGACACAAACGCAGTTTTTTAAGTTTAAATAAGATTTAGGAGCGGGTTTGATTAAAATGTGAGAGTAAGAAACTATAAATGTGTTAAAAGTATATTTTACCACAAGGTGGCGAACCAACACAACATGAGGATGTGTACCATAAACGCGAATCTACGTGCAGTTACTATTTACTGACTGCAGGTGGCAGCAGATTAAACACAACACAGGAGCTTCATGATAAAGAGGAGTGAGGTCCAGCTGTAGCCCTGCAAGGAAACGTTCTTCTAGATAAAACATCTAACTGGACAAAGTGTGTGGCTGGGCAAAACCTTTTAGGTAGGCATAGTTTGTGGCTGGACAAAACCTCTAGCTGGACAAAGTCTGTGGCTGAACAAAACCTGTGGCTGGACGTCTGTAACGAAAACAAAACGTCTGTCTGGACAAAGTCTGTAGCTGGACAAACCCTTTGACTGGGCAAAATCTTTTGAGTAGGCACAGTTTGTGACTGGACAAAGCCTCTTGCTGGACAAAGTCTGTGGCTGAAAAAACCTATAGCTGTACATAGTCAGTGGCTGGACAATGTATGGGCAATATGGGCAAAACCTCTGACTGGGCAAATTTTGTGGCTGGACAAAACCTATAGCTGGACGTCTGTGGCGGAACAAAACCTTTGACTGGACAAAATCTGTGACTGGACAAAATCTCAGACTGGACAAAACATGTGGCTGGACAAAGTCTGTGCCTAGACAAAACCTCTGACTGGACAAAATATGTGGCTGGACAAAACCTGTGACTGTTGGACATCTGTGGCTGGACAAAACCTTTGACTGGGCAAAACCTTTTGAGTAAGCATAGTTTGTGGCTGGACAAAACCTCTAACTGGACAATGTGTGGCTGGACAAAACCTCCAGCTGGACATAGTCTGCGCTTGGACAAAACCATTAACATGGGCAAAACCACTGACTGGGCAAAAGCTCTAGCTGGACAAAGTCTGTGGTGGAACAAAACCTCTAGCTGGACAAAACCTTTAGCTGGGCAAAACCTCTAGCTGGACATAGTCTGTGACTGGACAAAACTCCGACTGGACGAAACATGTGGCTGGACAGAACCTCTAGCTGGACAAAACCTTTCATTGGGCAAAACCTCTAACTGGACAAAGTCTGTGGCTGAACAAAACCTCTAGCTGGACAATGTGTGGCTGGACAAAGTCTGTGGCTGGACAAAACTGGTGGCTGGACAAAGTCTTTAGCTGGACAACGTCTGTGGCTGGACAAAACCACATACAAAAATGTATACAGTCAAACAAACATGGATCAACAAAGGTGATTATTTAGCTGATTTGTATTTTGAACACGTGCTTCCCTTTTATCACCACAACTGACCGACTGATAATGGCAACGTCCAGCGTGTGTCCAGCATACCACAAAGCTCAAGTCATCTCAAACTGGTCTCTTCAGTCTCCCAAAGCCTCCCCAGTCACCTGATTGATCTGAACCCAGTAGAGCGAATGTGGGCTGTGGCAGGATGGGAGATCCCCAGTGGACTGTGTAATTGTGCAATCATGTCCAGCACCATGTGAAACCAGTGCTGTGCAGAACCAAGGATGTTCTAATACTGGAAAATAAGGTTCCAACCAGGATTAGTCTGGTGCACAAACACACACACACACACACACACAATAAAGTGGACAGTGAGTGTACGGTGGACGTGAACTATTTACAGAAACATCTCGAGTGGAGTTTCATGCATGAGGTGCTGCTCTTGGTGCATGGTGCACGGGAAGGAGGGGGCTGAGCGGTGTGTGTGAGTGTGTGTGTGTGTGTGTGTGAGTGTGTGTGTGTGTGTCTGAGCGTGAGTGTGTGTCTGAGCGCGAGTGTGTGTGCGCGAGTGCACTGCAGCTGCTGGGAGAAACCTGAAGGATGTAGAAGCTGGAGGAGGATCAACAGGATCCGCTCTGCTCGCGCCTCTGTGCGGCTTTTTCCTCGTGTGACTCGGACACACAGACGCAGAAGATGTGATTGATGATATTTCGGGTCCCGTACGCGGGAATGAAGTCACCCCCCCCAAACAAGCTCCCGAACACCCACAGCCGCAGCGCGGGAGGACCGCAGGCACGCGCCTGATTCACTCATTTCTTTTTATTTGGACTGATTTTGGTGTCGGTGCAGATCGGTGCAGATCAGGATGAAATTCCCGGCGGAGAATCAGAGGAAACCGAGCAGTAGCTGCTGGGCTCCCCCGCCAGGTCGGTACATCAAAGCGTTGGCATGTGCATGTATGTTTGAGTGCACGCGCAAAAACCCCCAGTGCAATTCACTGGATCACCAGCGCATTTACACTGCAGTATAAATCATTATCATTATTATTATTATTATTATTATTATTGATTATTTATTATTATTATTGTTATTATTATTATTATTATTATTATTATTATTTATTATTATTATTGTTGTTATTATTATTATTATTATTATTACTGTTATTATTATTTATTTATTATTATTTATTATCATTATTATTACTGGTGGCATTATTTTTGATAATATAAAATAATAATAATTATTATTATTATTATTATTCATTAATGTAATTAATGTAATTAATTAATTAATTATTATTATTATAACAGTTTTTTGTATTAATTAATAAAAAAATAAAAAAATAATAATATTAATATATATAAATAAAATTATTACAAATATTTTAATTAACTATTATTATTGTTATTGTGGTTGTTGTTTGTTATTATCTACTATTATTATTACTGGTGGTGTTATTTGTATTAATTTTATTAGTGTTATTATAGTTATTATTATTATTATTAGTAGTAGTAGTAATACTTTTTTATTTTTATTTTAATGAATTATTATTGTTATTATTATTATTATTACTATTTATATTACTGTTAGTGTTATTATTTTCATTTATTTATTTATTTATAACAATTATTCATTAATGTTATTTTTGTTAATTATTGTTATTTTTAATAACATTGCTGTTGTTATTTTTATTATTATTATTATTATTATTATTATTATTAATATATATTTTTATAATTTTATTGTATAATTAATATTATTATTTGCACCTTGGTTAATATAGTAAAATAATCAATCATTTGCTGCTTGAACAGTCACACATTCACCATCAGAACATAAAGGATCAAAGCACAGTAGCAGTTTAGATCAGGAGATCAGATTCACCTCCTCACTACTGATTCCAGACTAACCTTCAATACCAATAACTTCAGATAAACAGCTCACTGGGACTCCCAGTTTGTGGTTACGCACAGGGTTGCCAGATTAAGTCCCTTTATTTATATCGCCTAACGTGCCATCTAACTGTATGTAAACTTTTGTCCCCAGCTGTACACATTAAAAAATCAGATACAAATTTTGTACAACTGGCAACCCAGATCCTACTGCTGCATGATGACTGTGCCATCAACAATCCCTCCTTCACACACACTGGAACACTGCATCAGGGATTTTACAGGACCTGATAGAGAGCATCGGATCAGTGTGTGTGTGTGTGCTTAAGCATTAATACATTGTATGTAATAAAGGACAGACGGTCGTTTTGGGAGATGTTGTTTTAATTAAACTGGTGATTTAATGCTGGAGCTTTTTTCTCAACAAAATTCTGACACATGCATCAGTGTGACATCATAGTGACATCACAGTGACATCACAAGCAGGATTTCCAGCTCAGCTGTATTCAGCCGAGCCTGCAGTTCCTGGTTGACGCCACTACATTAGATCTGATCAGTAATATCTGGCAAACTGAACTGTAAAATCCAAGCAACCCAATTTGGCAACCCTAATCAATAACATTAGCCCACCTAAAACCTTTATACTGAGAAAATGTACATCTGGCAACCCTAATCAATAACATTAGCCGACCTAAAGCCTTTATACTGAGAAAATGTACATCTGGCAACTCTAATCAATAACATTATTACACCTAAAGCCATTATACTGAGAAAATGTACATCTGGCAACCCTAATCAATAATGTTATCCCACCTTAAGCCTTCATACTAAGAAAATGTATATCTGGCAACCCTAATCAATAACATTAGCCCACTTAAAGCCGTTCATACTGAGAAAATGTATATCTGGCAACCCTAACCAACAACATTAGCCCACCTAAAGCCTTCATACTGAAAAAATATATATATATCTGGCAACCCTAATTAATTACATATTTATATTGAAAAATGTATATCTGGCAACCCTATTCAACAATATTTCCCACCTACAGCATTCATACTGAGAAACTGTTTATCTGGCAACCCTAATCAATAACATTAGCCCATCTAAAGCCATCATACTGAGAAAAATTATATCTGGCAACCCTAATTACATATTTATATTGAAAAATGTTTATCTGGCAACCCAGGTGATAACAGAACTGGCCGTTTTTTTCACCGAACACTGGATTCTGGTCAGGGTCGTGGTGGGTGAGGTGCCACCTAAAACACATTCACTCACTCACTATAAACAATCAGAGCAGCCAAGATTTCCTACAGACAGCGATCAGAGGTTTGAATCGAACCCAGGTCCTCAGGACCCCGGTGCTGTGTGTCACCCACACCATCAGCTGTGCTTCAGTCTGACTCTGAGAGCAACACAATCTGGCAACCCTGACTAAAAAACAACTGTAGCATCGCTGATTGTTTTCAGAAAAGGTTCCAGCTGGCAGCTTAAAGGTTCCTCGCAAGGTTCCTCATGTGCGACCCCTAAAGGTTCAGTATAAAAGAGCATGAAACAGAACATGATCCATGTAAGAACCCCTCAGGAACCCCTCAGGAACCCCTGTACCAGATTTACCACGTTCAGGAACGTATGAGGAACATTTGAGGACTTGATTATCTACTTCAATCTGGCAACCCTGGCAGAAGCACTGTTGTGTAATGGTTATGGCATTACCTCATGCTGTAGTGGAGTAGAAATCAGTAATGTAGCTCACGTTCCTCCTGCAGGTTCCTCACACACACACACACACACACACACACACACACTCACTCACACACACACACACACACACACACACACACACACACTCACACACACACACACTCACACACACACACACAGGGTGTGAGGACCTGACATCAGTGTTTAACAATAAGAATCTCATCTGAGAAAAAACCATCAGATTCATCATCACCTGCATCACTGTGGAACACATCTGTACAACATCTGTATAATCTCACATCTGCATGTTCTCACATCTGCATATTCTAACATCTGTATAATCTCACATCTGCATATTCTAACATCTGCATGGTCTGATATCTGCATGTTCTAGCATCTGCATATTCTAACATCTGTATAATCTCACATCTGCATATTCTAACATCTACATGGTCTAACATCTGTATGTTCTGTAACATCTGCATGTTCTAACATCTGCCTGTTTAAACAGCTACAGCTCTAACATCAACATGTTCTAACATCTGCCTGTTTAAACAGCTACAGCTCTAACATCAACATGTTCTGACATCTGCATGTTCTGACTTCTGCGTGTTTTAACATCTGTATGCTCTAACATTTGCATATTCTGACATCTGTATGCTTAAACATCTGTATGCTCTTACATCTGGATGTTTAAACATCTGTTTACTCTAATATCTGCATGCTTTAACATCTGCATGCTCTAATATCTGTATGATCTGACATCTGCATGTTCTAACATCTGTATATTTTCATGCATGTATGATCCAACATCTGTTCTCTCACCGTGTCCCCCGGTCTGTGTCCCCTGGTCTGTGTCTTCTGGTCTGTGGCCCCCGGTTTGTGTCCCCTGGTCTGTGGCCCCCGGGTTGTGTCCCCTGGTCTGTCCCCCCCGGTCTGTGTCCCCCGGTCTGTGTCTCCTGGTCTGTGTCCCCTGGTTTGTGTCCCCTGGTTTGTGGCCCCTGGTCTGTGGCCCCCGGTCTGTGGCCCCCGGTCTGTGGCCCCTGGTCTGGGGCGTGATCCATTAATGAACCATGACAGTATCTGATATAAATTGTGATTATTATTTAAATGAACTGATTAGTGAGGCTCTACAGGACCTGAAGGAGAACAATTACTGTAAGAGCTTCACTGCTGCAGTCTGAGTGACGTCATCAGCGTCTCCACACTTCATAAACTCATTACAGTTATGTGTGTGTGTGTGTCTGAGAGTGTGTCTGAGAGTGTGTGTGTGTGTGTCACACACATGCTAAACCATACACACACACTCATGCTCAAACACTCAAACACACACACTCAGACACACACACTCTTAGACACTCAAACACACACTCTCAGACACACACACTTAGACACACACACTCATGCTCAAACAAATACACACACACACACACACACACTCCCAGACATACTCTCACACACAGACACCCTCACACACACACTCTCAGACACACACTCTTAGACACACACACTCTCAGACAAGTGTCTTTAGGTGTGTGTGTGTGTGTTTGTGTTTAAGCATGTGTGTATGTGTGTGTATGGTTTAGCATGTGTGTGAGTGCGTGTAAGTGTCTGTGTGTATTTGTTTGAGCATGAGTGTGTGTGTGAGTGTGTTTAAGTGTGTGTGTATGTTTGAGCATGAGTGGGTGTGTATGGTTTAGCATATACAGTGTATCACAAAAGTGAGTACACCCCTCACATTTCTGCAAATATTTCATTATATCTTTTCATGGGACAACACTATAGACATGAAACTTGGATATAACTTAGAGTAGTCAGTGTACAACTTGTATAGCAGTGTAGATTTACTGTCTTCTGAAAATAACTCAACACACAGCCATTAATGTCTAAATAGCTGCAACATAAGTGAGTACACCCCACAGTGAACATGTCCAAATTGTGCCCAAATGTGTCGTTGTCCCTCCCTGGTGTCATGTGTCAAGGTCCCAGGTGTAAATGGGGAGCAGGGCTGTTAAATTTGGTGTTTTGGGTACAATTCTCTCATACTGGCCACTGGATATTCAACATGGCACCTCATGGCAAAGAACTCTCTGAGGATGTGAGAAATAGAATTGTTGCTCTCCACAAAGATGGCCTGGGCTATAAGAAGATTGCTAACACCCTGAAACTGAGCTACAGCATGGTGGCCAAGGTCATACAGCGGTTTTCCAGGAAAGGTTCCACTCGGAACAGGCTTCGCCAGGGTCGACCAAAGAAGTTGAGTCCACGTGTTCGGCGTCATATCCAGAGGTTGGCTTTAAAAAATAGACACATGAGTGCTGCCAGCATTGCTGCAGAGGTTGAAGACGTGGGAGGTCCGCCTGTCAGTGCTCAGACCATACGCCGCACACTGCATCAACTCGGTCTGCATGGTCGTCATCCCAGAAGGAAGCTGACGCACAAGAAAGCCTGCAAACAGTTTGCTGAAGACAAGCAGTCCAAGAACATGGATTACTGGAATGCCCTGTGGTCTGACGAGACCAAGATAAACTCGTTTGGCTCAGATGGTGTCCAGCATGTGTGGCGGCGCCCTGGTGAGAAGTACCAAGACAACTGTATCTTGCCTACAGTCAAGCATGGTGGTGGTAGCATCATGGTCTTGGGCTGCATGAGTGTTGCTGGCACTGGGGAGCTGCAGTTCATTGAGGGAAACATGAATTCCAACATGTACTGTGACATTCTGAAACAGAGCATGATCCCCTCCCTTCGAAAACTGGGCCTCATGGCAGTTTTCCAACAGGATAACGACCCCAAACACAACCTCCAAGATGACAACTGCCTTGCTGAGGAAGCTGAAGGTAAAGGTGATGGACTAAACCCAATTGAGCACCTGTGGCGCATCCTCAAGTGGAAGGTGGAGGAGTTCAAGGTGTCTAACATCCACCAGCTCCTTGATGTCATCATGGAGGAGTGGAAGAGGATTCCAGTAGCAACCTGTGCAGCTCTGGTGAATTCCATGCCCAGGAGGGTTAAGGCAGTGCTGGATAATAATGGTGGTCACACAAAATATTGACACTTTGGGCACAATTTGGACATGTTCACTGTGGGGTGTACTCACTTATGTTGCAGCTATTTAGACATTAATGGCTGTGTGTTGAGTTATTTTCAGAAGACAGTAAATCTACACCGCTATACAAGCTGTACACTGACTACTCTAAGTTATATCCAAGTTTCATGTCTATAGTGTTGTCCCATGAAAAGATATAATGAAATATTTGCAGAAATGTGAGGGGTGTACTCACTTTTGTGATACACTGTATGTGTGTCTGTGAGTGCGTGTGTGAGTGTGTGTTTGTATTTGAGCATGAGTGTGTGTGAGTGTGTGTGTTTAGGTGTGTGTGTATTTGTTTAAGCATGAGTGTGTGTGTGTGTGTATGTTTGTATTTGAGCATGAGTGTGTGTGTGTGTGTGTGTGTGTATTTGTTTAAGAATGAGTGTGTGTGTGTGTGTGTTTGTATTTGGGCATGAGTGTGTGTGTGTGTGTGTGTGTATTTGTTTAAGCATGAGTGTGTGTGTGTGTGTGTGTTTGTATTTGGGCATGAGTGTGTGTATGTGTATTTGTTTAAGCATGAGTGTGTGTGTGTGTGTGTGTGTGTGTGTGTATTTGTTTAAGCATGAGTGTGTGTATGTTTGTATTTGAGCATGAGTGTGTGTGTGTGTGTGTTTGTATTTGGGCATGAGTGTGTGTGTGTGTGTGTGTATTTGTTTAAGCATGAGTGTGTGTGTGTGTGTGTGTGTTTGTATTTGGGCATGAGTGTGTGTGTGTGTGTATTTGTTTAAGCATGAGTGTGTGTGTGTGTGTGTGTGTGTGTGTGTATTTGTTTAAGCATGAGTGTGTGTATGTTTGTATTTGAGCATGAGTGTGTGTGTGTGTGTGTGTTTGTATTTGGGCATGAGTGTGTGTGTGTGTGTGTGTATTTGTTTAAGCATGAGTGTGTGTGTGTGAGTGTGTGTGTGTGTATTTGTTTAAGCATGAGTGTGTGTGTGTGTGTGTGTGTATTTGAGCATGAGTGTGTGTATGTTTGTATTTGAGCATGAGTGTGTGTGTGTGTGTTTGTATTTGGGCATGAGTGTGTGAGTGTGTGTGTGTGTGTGTATTTGTTTAAGCATGAGTGTGTGTGTGTGTATTTGTTTAAGCATGAGTGTGTGTGTGTTTGTATTTGAGCATGAGTGTGTGTGTGTGTGTATATGTTTAAGCATGAGTGTGTGTGTGTGTATTTGTTTAAGCATGAGTGTGTGTGTGTGTTTGTAATTGGGCATGAGTGTGTGTGTGTGTGTCTGTTTGTATTTGGGCATGAGTGTGTGTGTGTGTGTATATGTTTAAGCATGAGTGTGTGTGTGTGTGTGTGTTTGTATTTGGGCATGAGTGTGTGAGTGTGTGTGTGTGTGTGTATTTGTTTAAGCATGAGTGTGTGTGTGTTTGTATTTGAGCATGAGTGTGTGTGTGTGTATTTGTTTAAGCATGAGTGTGTGTGTGTTTGTATTTGAGCATGAGTGTGTGTGTGTGTATTTGTTTAAGCATGAGTGTGTGTGTGTGTTTGTATTTGGGCATGAGTGTGTGTGTGTGTGTATGTTTGTATTTGAGCAGGAGTGTGTGTGTGTGTGTGTATATGTTTAAGCATGAGTGTGTGTGTGTGTGTTTGTATTTGGGCATGAGTGTGTGTGTGTGTGTGTGTGTTTAGGTGTGTGTGTATTTGTTTAAACATGAGTGTGTGTGTGTGTGTTTAGGTGTGTGTGTGTGTGTGTGTGTGTGTATGTTTGTGTTTGAGTGTGTGTGTGTGTGGGGGGGGGTTAAATATTTCTGATTCCAACTAGGGCTCTGTGCTACCAATCAGAGGGTTGACGGTTTAAATCCCAGCTCCAACCATCAGCCCCTGGTGTTCCCTTGAGTGAGGATTGTAACCCTCCTGCTCCCACCTCCAACCAACCAGCACACCTGTACAGTAAAAGCACCCTCACCCCCCCCCAAATCATCACCGCCAACAGGTGTATAGTGGAAACAGTTTAGGGAAGGTCCTTCCCTGTTCCAGCATGACTCTGTTCCTGTGTACAATACAAGGTCCTTAAAGACAGGGATTAAACCCCAGTGGCTACACACACCCTTCACTTTAACCCCAAATAAAAACACTTTGGAATGAATTGGAACGTCAGCGGTCACGTGTCCACATGCTTTTGGTGGTTCTGTGTTCGAGTCCCTTTGAAGCATGTGTGATCTGTTTAATACATTTTGTTTTCACAGTGGAGGTCCAAACTAACCTGGTCCCACCGAAGAAGGTCCAGGCGGGGATGCTGCAGTCCAGTCTGGTGCAGGCCAGCGTGGCCACCATGCAGAACCCCATGGGGTGCTCGGTGCCGCGCCTCTCGGTGTCGCGCCCCGTCAGCGTGGTGGCCAGCATGGAGGCGGGGGCGGACGGCTCGGCCCTGCTCTCGGTGATGAAGTGGAAGACGGTGCTGGCGGTCTTCGTGGTGGTGGTGATGTACCTGGTGGCCGGAGGTTTGGCGTTCCGGGCCCTGGAGCAGCCGTTCGAGAGGAACCAGAAGGACACCATCACGGCCGAGAAGGCGGCGTTCCTCCACAAGCACCCCTGCGTCACGCCCGAAGAACTGGAGGTCCTCATAAAGGTGGGTGTGGCCCCCTGAGCGTCTCGCTCCAGACCTGAGGGCTGCACGATGGAGGCTGGCTTCTCCATCGCTGCACTAGCAGTCTCCACTCCTCTGGCAGGCTTTCTAATACATTTAAAACAGGAGTGCTTTTATTAGGGGGCATTGGTGGACCCTGACATGAGGCCTGGATTACAGTCAGCATTCTAATTCATCCCAGAGGTCTTCAGTGGGGTTGAGGTCACCTCATAGTTGGCGTACAGTCATGACAGTCACCGGTCAAGCTGCTTGTCAGAGGCCGTTTGGAATTGGTCCTTGAAATGTAACCTCTGGGGACTGGGGGTGGAATCAATCAGAAGATTGAGGGTTCGAATCCCACCTTTGAGCGAGGATTGTAAGCCCTCCTCCTCCCACCTCTAACCAACCAGCACACCTGTACACTCCCACTAATCATTCACTTCAGGTGTTTTAGCCACACCCACTGCCAACAGGTGTATAGTGGAAACAGTTTAGGGAAGGCCCCCTCCTGGTCCAGCATGACTGTGCACTTGTGTACAATACAAGATCCTTAAAGACATGTTGAAAACTTCAGTGGCTACACAGACTCTTGACCTCAAGCCTAAATAAAAACACTTGTGGGATGAATTGGAACATCGACTGTGAGCCAGGCGTTCTTGTCCAGCATCACTGTCTGACCTTATGGTTTGAAACAGTCCAAAATCTCGTGGAATCTCATTATTATTATTATCATTATAAAGTAGAGCCGACTGACTACAAATCCACCTGCAGCATTAATGCACAGTGGTTATAGCTCAGCGGTTCGGGTACTTGACTAATCAGAAGGTTGCTGGTTCAAGCCCCCCCCGGGTTCATTTCATGACTACGACCTTGGTCCTGGATGATTTAAGCACCGTGCTGAACAACCAAGCCTTGAAACCATAACTCAGTAATCATTATAACCTGACGTGGTGATGCTGGGGTGCAGCGTTTCTCTCTGTCTGCGCCTTATTTACGCCCCCGTCCCAACTTTAATGAACCGTCTGGTTTACGAGGTGCCAGAACAGACACGGAACAAAAAAGCTCCAGTGAGTCAGAAGTTATTCATCATGTATCAGACACGACTGGCAACCGGGTTGAGATTAACCGCCTTCACTCAGCTGGGAATCTTTCTGTGAGACTGGGAATTTGTGCCCAGAATTTCAGGCGGTGATTGTAAATATGTATCCCAATGGACCGGGCTTTAATACAGGAAAGGGCTTCAACTCAACTAAAGCTGGAAGCATTAGGAGCGTCCATATACTTTTGGCCATATAGTGTGTGTGTGTGTGTGTGTGTGTGTGTGCGTAAACAGTTTGGGGAAGGTCTTTCTGTTCCAGCACAAAGCAAGGTTCCATGCACACACTTAATGATACACACACACCTACTATATGGAACACACACACACACACACACACACATTAGTGTGTGTTCTATTTAGTGTGTGTTCCATATAGTATGTGTATGTTCCATGTAATGTGTGTGTGTGTGTGTGTGTGTGTGTGTGTGTGTTCCAGTCACTTTGTACTTTTTGCTATAGAAAGAAAGTGTGGGTGCAGGTTCACATGAGCTGACTCATTACCCATGAATCATTGCTCAGTGTGCTGCCAGACACACACACACACACACACACACACATTTGCTTCTATATTTGAATATTTGTCAAAATATTGTCTTTAGTGTCGAATAACAACATGTGACGTCCAACCAGCTCATGTTGGGGCGTCCAAATACTTTTGGCATGTAGAGTATAAATATATACACACATATATATCCCACGTCCTTCATGAGCCTGAAGTTCCTTAGATGTTCCTCTTCATTGTTTTGTGACTCGCTGAATCAGAAAGCTTCACCTCTGTTCCAGGTTTCCTCTGTGTGGAGATAACGCTGGCGCTGTGGTTCGCTGGAGTCCTACAGCGAGTTCTATTTGAATGATGTTCTATTTGTTCCTGCTTGTCGAGAGCGTTTAGCTACTTTACATTGTCAGAACGGTTTTAAGTGAACACACTTACTGTATGGAACACACACACACACACACACACACACACACACACACACACACACACACACACTATATGGTTGAAATTATTTGGACGCCCCTAATTGTTGAGACTCAAGGTTTAAAAGCAACTGGATTTAAACACACTATTGGCTTTCAACTTTAGTTTGGGGAAGGTCCTTTCCACCGGGTTTACAATCACCACATACTTTCGGCCAGATAGCGTGTGTGTTACAAATATTGTGTGTGTGTGTGTGTGATCCATATAGTGTGTGTGTGTGTGTGTGTGATCCATATAGTGTGTGTGTGTTTGTGTGTGTGTGTTTCATATAGTGTGTGTGTGTGTTCTATATAGTGTGTGTGTGTGTGTGTGATCCATATAGTGTGTGTGTTTGTGTGTGTGTGTTCCATATAGTGTGTGTGTGTGTGTTCTATAGTGTGTGTGTGTGTGTGATCCATATAGTGTGTGTGTTTGTGTGTGTGTGTTACATATAGTGTGTGTGTGTGTTCTATGTAGTGTGTGTGTGTGTGTGTGATCCATATAGTGTGTGTGTGTGTGTGTGTTCTATAGTGTGTGTGTGTGTGTGATCCATATAGTGTGTGTGTTTGTGTGTGTGTGTTATATATAGTGTGTGTGTGTGTTCTATGTAGTGTGTGTGTGTGTGTGATCCATATAGTGTGTGTGTGTTTGTGTGTTCCATATAGTGTGTGTGTGTGTGTTCCATATAGTGTGTGTGTTCTATATAGTGTGTGTGTGTTTGTGTGTGTGTGTTCCATATAGTGTGTGTGTGTGTGTTCTATATAGTGTGTGTGTTCCATATAGTGTGTGTGTGTGTGTGTGTGTGTGTGTGGTTTTATGTGAGTGATGTTTAGATTTGAGACGGCTGCTGTAATCACGTTGATTGGTCAATCAATCAACCAATCAGGCAAAAGTGACCAAAAAGTTCGACTGAGCGTGTGTGAGTGTGTGTGTGTCAGTGTGTGTGTGTCAGTGTGTGTGAGTGTGTGTGTGTGAGTGTGTGTGAATGTGTGTGTGTGTGTGTGTGTGTGAGTGTGTGTGTGTTTGCCCTTGTCCGCTCGCCCTTCAGCCTCCTTCACCGTCGGTCCTCACACATCACAGACTTCCTGTTGCTTCTCCAATCTGTTGCCTGCACGTCCTGTCAGGCGGGGAGGAGTCGGGCGGGGCCGGCAGCTGCTCCGCCCCGGCGGGGGCCTCGGCGTGTGTCTGTGCTAACGATTCATTAGTGCTAATGACATCATTACTCCTGTGAATCAGCACCGCGGTTCCCGCCGCTCTGGACCTTCAGCGTCCACCTCACACAGGATTAAAGCTGCAGTGCAGGAACAGGTTTGGAATTTGATGCTGTAACTCCAAAAGAGTTGGGACAGAATGAAAGTGAAAAGTTGATGGAATGTTTCAAAGGTTCCACAGTGAGCAGGTGAGAGAATCATGATCGGGTATAAAAGGATCCACCTGGATCAGGATCAGTCTGTACAAGCAATGATGGGGTGTGGCTCACCACTGTGTTCCAAACTTCAGGAGAGAATCAATCAGGTCAAATTTGCAAGTACTTTAGATCTTTCACCATCTACTGTACATAATGTTGTGGAAGGATTCAAAGAACCTCAAGAAATCTTAGATGTCTCGCAACTGTGATAAATGCAGCCACATGAGCTCAGGAGTGCTTCAGAAAACCGCTGTTACTGAACACAGGCCGCCGCTGCATCAGGAAACACGACCTGAAACTTTATTACACACAGAGAGAGTCGTACATCAACTCTATACAGAAACACCTCAGGGTTCTCCGGGCCCGAGATCATCTCAGATGGACTGAAAGACAGTGGACACGTGTGCTGTGGTCAGATGAGTCCATGGTTCAGCTCGTGTTTAAGACAAATGAACGTATAGTTATTGGTACCAAAGACAAAACGTCCATCCAGACTGATATCAGTGAAAGATTCATGGTATGGTGGGGGGGGGGGGGGGGTGTACAGTACATCAGGAGAAGTTGTAAGGTCTGGCTCACAATTAACGTGTTCAGTGGGGTTCAGGTACAACTTTACAAACCTTGCTTTGGGCCTTCCCCAAACTGTTGATCCAAACAATGTGCACACCTGTAACTCATTCTGCACCTGTGTGTGGTTGTGTGTGCAGCACTCCATCGATGCGTTCAGTGCAGGCGTGAGTCCTATAGGAGACACCACCTACAACTTCAGCTACTGGGACCTGGGCAGCGCTTTCTTTTTCGCTGGTACCGTCATCACCACTATAGGTGCGTCCTTACATATCTAACACAACACTCGCTGAGAGACCGTGCAGCAGGTGGATTTGCTCTAAGGTCTGTCCCCGTGGGTGTTGTGTGGGGTTCAGTCACCTGTTTCTGTCCTCTAGTCTCAGTTTACACTTCAGCTTTGGTCTGTTTTAACATCCATTCTATCACTTTTCTGTAGGATATGGCAACATCGCCCCCAGCACAGAGGGAGGAAAAACATTCTGCATTCTTTATGCAATATTTGGCATCCCGCTGTTCGGCTTCCTGCTGGCCGGAGTGGGTGACCAGCTCGGTACCATCTTCGTCAAAACCATCGCCAAAGTGGAGAAAATGTTCAGGGTAAGAAAATAATAATAATAATAATAATAATAATAATAATAATATAATAATAATAATAATAATAATAATAATGATAAAAATAATAATATAATAATAATAACAATAAAACTAACAGCAATAATAAAATAATAATAATAATACTTTTCTGTTTTCACCACCAGAATAAAAATAATCAGATCAGTCAGACGAAGATCCGAGTGGGCTCGACGTTACTCTTCATCCTCGCCGGCTGCATCGTCTTCGTCACCATTCCTGCTGTGATATTTAAAGAGATTGAAGAGTGGACGGCGCTGGATGCCATTTATTTCGTCGTCATCACGCTGACCACAGTGGGGATCGGAGATTACGTGGCAGGTAGGAAAATCTGTTACTCCTGTCCTGAAATCCTGTCTGAGGAGTTTGAGGATGTTTTAGAGGAGATCTGAATGCTGGTCAGACTGGTTTTAATGGTTTTATAGAAGTGTTGGATGCTGATGAGACTGGTTTTGATGGTTTGGGAGAGTTCTGGATGTTAGTTAGTCTGGTTCTAGCTGGTCAAACTGATCTTTAATGGTTTTAGAGGAGTTCTGGATGCTGGTCAGGCTGGTTTTAATGGTTTTAGAGATGTTCTGGATGCTGGTCAGGCTGGTTTAAATGGTTTTAGAGATGTTCTGGATGCTGGTAAGGCTGGCTCTAGAATTGAGATGGACATACTGACCTTTAATAGTTTTAGAGGAGTTCTGGATGCTGGTCAGGCTGGTTTTAATGGAATAAGAGGACTTTTGGATGCTGGTCAGGCTGGTTTTAATGGTTTTAGAGGACTTTTGGATGCGGGTCAGGTTTGCTGTGCTGGTCTTTGGTAGATATAAATTAGTTTTGGATGCTGGTCAGGTTGATTTCAGCTGGTCAGGCCTGTCTTTGATGGCTGGTCCTTTGGATGCTGGTTTTTAATGGTTTATATGAGTTTTGATTGTTGGTCAGACTGGGAGACAACCAGCTCCACCAGCCCAGCAGCAGATATTCCAGACCGAGAGACCAGTACCTGTTTTAAACTGGTTTTATCTGGTTTTTATTATTGTTTATGTTCAGTGGAGTGTTGCAGGATTTCATCAGACCATCAGACTGGATTTATTTATACTGGTTCTGATCTTTATTCCACTCACTCAGAGCTGGTTGGAGAGTAATAATGGTTTTACCGCGGTATAAAACTCTGTGGTGTGAATAATCGTGTGATGCTGATCAGATGTGACACTTCATTTCATGCTGCTGGAGATTTTTATTGTGCTGATTCCTCATAAACACTGAGCAGAAGAACACAAACGAATCTAATAAACCTCAGTGAGGAACATCAGGATGCACCATGAAATTTGTATATAAAAATAAGTTTTTATTTAGAATTGTGAACAAACTGAACAAAAACAATCAGTGTTATGATGTAGTTTGTCCACAATAATACTGCACTTTTTATTTTATTAATAATTTATAATTAATAAACAAATGTCTCAAAACCATAATTATTCTTACTTTTATCATTTACGATTATTATTATTATTAATAATTGTTTTTATAACAATAATAATAATTATTATTACTAGTTATATTACTGTATTATTGTTATTATTAATAAATTATTTTTTTATTTTTAATTTGTTCTTATTATTATTATTATTTTATTGCTTTAATTTTGAATATTTTATTATTATTAATATTATTCATTTGAATATTTTATTATTATTATTAATAATATTATTATTTTATTATTATTATTAGTAGTAGTAGAACTATTTTCTTATTGTTTTTTATTATTTTATTATTATTTTTTATTATTATTACTTTTATTAATTTTTTATTATTTTATTATTATTTTATTGCTATTTATTATTATTATTATTATTATTTCAAACAGTAGACCCATGATATTTAAAGGTCCACTTTGTGTCAGAACCTGGAGAGAAGTTCCTGTTAGTGATTGATACACCTGGTTCTGATTGGTTGTACTGAGTCCATCAGTCACTGTGCTGGTTTTTATTAGCTGTCGGTGTTCTGATTCATCCCACTGCTGTGTTTACAGGAGGAAACAGGGCTAAAGAGTACTACAACTGGTACAAGCCACTGGTTTGGTTCTGGATCCTGGTGGGTCTGGCGTACTTCGCTGCCGTGCTCAGTATGATTGGAGACTGGCTCCGGGTTCTGTCCAAAAAGACCAAAGAGGAGGTAAGAGGTTCTGAATCCTGTCTCAGCTGAGTCTCTGAGTGGCTGGTGTGTGCTGTGTAAACAATGTCTTTAATAATCATGGATGTAACCTGTGCTGGGTGGGTGTGCTTGATAGATTAAACACATTTGTTGCTGTAGAGATAGGCATGGGTCATGGATTACAGTATCATGTCCACCTGCAGTGCCATTATTTGCCAGCAGAGGGCATGGAAATATAGATGAGTGATAGATTCAGTGCAGATTTATTCAATAGGCACTTCAAGTGCAGTCTCTGCGCCTCATCAAGTACTGATGATCTTTACTAATCTTTAAACCGAGTTTTTCTTCATGTCTTTATAATGAACAGGAAAGGGCCTTCCCTAAACTGATGCACAAAGGCAGAACCATGATTGATTTATTACACCTGTTAGCGACTGTTGTGGCTGAAACACACAAATTCAGTAATTAGAAGGGGCATCCCAATACTTTTGTCCACAGACAGTATGAGGACGTCTCCTTCCCAAACCCCCATGGGAGCCATAACAGTCTCTACTCCTTTTGGAACACTTTCCACAAGATTTTGGCCACTGGAATTCGTCCACACCAAAATCAAGTCATAAATGTATAGACGCTGATTTGTGCACAGGGCCGCAGGCATTCTGTAACAGGAAAGAGCCTTCCCTAAACTTTTGAAAACAAAAGCAACAGCTCAGCACTGGGAGGGACACTCGAACCTTATCATTAGGAGTGGTGTAGTGGAGCAGCAAGCGGTCAGACAGTGACGGACGTTTTTTGTGGTTTGTTTCAGGTGGGAGAGATCAAAGCTCACGCCGTCGAGTGGAAGGCGAACGTCCGGGCGGAGTTCCGAGAGACGAGGCGACGCCTGAGCGTGGAGGTACATGATAAGCTCCAGCGCGCCGCCACCATCCGCAGCATGGAGCGCCGCCAGCTCGGCCTGGACCAGCGGGCACAGTCCCTCGACATCCTGTCTCACCCCAACGAGCGCCGCGTCGCCAACTTCAACATGCTGGACGCCGCGGCCGACTTCAAGACGTCGTCGCAGGAGAGCATCAACGGGAAGCTGAACGACAACATCTTCAACCGCTTCGGCTCGGTCAGCAAGCTCGCCAAGCGTGCCAAGAGCCGCGAGCTGAAGAAGAACATCCCGGGCGACTGGCGGCCCAAGAGCGCCAGCGACGACAAGAAGGACGCCGAGGAGGAGGAGACGGACAAGGAGGTGAACACCAGCCTGTCGGACCTCCCGCTGTTCGCCGAGAGTCCCAACTCGCAGAACGGCTTCGTGCTGGTGCCCGCCAGAACCAAAGAGGACGGAGAGGAGGACGCCAAGAAGAAAATATTTGAGGAATTTAATATCGAGGTGGACGGTTAGCCGGGCGAGGAAAATCCTCCCCGAGGGGGAACAAAAGTGCCTTCAATTTATTCCATCGCTGACGGGACGTCGTCACGCCTCGAACTTTTCACTGTGTCCTGACGACTTGATCAAAACGGACGTCGCAAACGGAGAAAGGATGCGAACAAACCGTAGCAAAACAGCACAGAGAGTCATCGCTAACGGACTGGATGTAAAAAAATAAGAAAACAAGAAAAGCAAACAAAAACGTTCGTTTGATCTCCAGAACTGAGAAGATTTGATGTTTCGTGGTCGTCTGATTACTAACGGAGGAACTAAACGTTCTCGTGTGTATTAGGCATGTGCTGTACTTACATTCTCTCTGGTGTCTTTTCTTTTATGGTCAGGATATTAAACGTAAACGTTCGTTCTGTCCGATCTTTAATTCGACTCGTCCGATTAATTACGGCTCCGCGTTCTTTGTGAAAAAGTATTCGCCCCCTTTCCCGTCACCCGTTAAACACAACATCAGATCACACACACGCTACACGACCAAAAGTATTCGGACGCCTGACCCCGAGCTCGTCGGACGTCCGGTTTCAAAAACGAACCTCTGCGTGATCTGTGAAGCTTCTCACATGACTTTGAATGTAGTGCCTCTGTGTGTGGGAATTTGTGCCCGATGTACGGCTGGGCGCTGATCGATCAGTCGATGTTCCGGTTCATCCCAGAGCTGGTGAGTGGAGCTGAGCTCAGGGCTCTGTGCAGGATGCTGGAGCTTTTCTTCATGTCTGTACAGAGCTCACTCATGCTGGAACAGGAAAGGTCCTTCCCTAAACTGTTGCTGCACAATCTAACGTTTATTATTTCCTTTATATGATTTATTGATGTTTACACTTGCGGCATTTATCAGATGTTTTATCCAGTTCAGGCAATTGAAGGTTTAGGGCCTCGTTCAGGGTCCCGAAGGGTCTTAAAGGGAAAGGGCCTTCCCTAAACTGTTTCCCTTTATATCGCTGATTTATTACACCTGTTAGGAACTGTTGTGGCTGAAAGACATGAATATGAATCAAAAGGGGCGTCCCAATACTTTTTGCCCATATAGTGTGTATATACATCCTGGTCAGGGTAGCAGTGAATCCGGTCGCCATACAGTAACACACACCGCTGATGATACCAATCGCCCTTAAGTCTGTATGTAGACGCCCGCTGGGGATTCGAACCCTGGATCACAGCGGTAGTGAGCTAGCGTCATTTACTTCTACGCCACCCAAGCGCCTGATCTATTATATATACTGTATATATCTATAACACATATATAACATCACATGACTGCGCTACACGGTTCCTCACTGGCTAACGTCTCGGCCGCACCACAACGTTTGCTTAGCTGTTTGAGCCACTCGAGTCTGAAGCTATGTTAGCGGTGAATAGTTAACTATCATGTTTCGTTAGCATGTTGGCGGTGACGCTGCATTTTAGCTGCACGTAACTCGCTAATCAGGAATGAATTCTGATTTAAAAGCTTCATCATCACGTCTAACCCTCCTGAACTGAACCTGTCAGAGCGAATCAGGTGCTACGTCAACGCTGTGTTTCTATACATTCATATTCTGTCGCTAACCTGCCTCGCGGTTAGCCAGCTAAGCTAACTCGAGTCCTGGAAACAACAACGACACGAGCATGAAACGCAACCGAGATCTGAGATCATTTAATAACAGCGTACGAGCGGCGACAGGTAGCACCTTCTGGTTAGCATTAGCAGAGCAGGTTAGCATTAGCTGAGCATTCGTGCTACTGCTAATAGGAGCAAATTTGTGAGTTACCGTTTAACAAATTATCAAAGTCCTAACGCAACCAAACAAGCCACACTAGCACCTTCCCAAACCAATCGAACCAGATGCTGCATCCCAAACCACATAGCAAACAGCAGCACTCACCCATTTCAACACCCTAAAATGAAATGAAACATCCTCTATATTATTTTGCACACGTTCATGACAATGGAACGGAAGTGAAGCCATAAAGTAAAAGGAAACTAACTGGTGTTTAGCGACTGAAATCTACGACGCACTTTGTAAACTGGCTTAAAACCGAAGTGAGAAAATTCAACCTGATTTTATATTTTTTTATATTTTTAATATTTGATTCCAGTACAAATATTCACTTCATTATACGTTTGCACTCGTCTGGTTTAATCACTTTGTGTCCTGATTCTTTCGCTCCATACACGTGTCCTTCATAAAGTTTCCTTGTGTCACGTTTCTTCTGTCGTGTTTCCTTGGATGACGTGTTTGCAGAGGAGCAGCTGCGTATCGTGATGCTCCCACCACCGTACTTCACTATAGGCTTGGCGTTTTTAGGATTGCGCATCACAAGCAACGCTCCAAACACGAAGGTTGAAGAAGGTTTGAACTGAAGGTTTTCTGTGTAACTGTTGTTCCTGCTGCGCTCTGGCTGCTTTCTCTTTGAGCTCTTTTGAGCTTCCAGATCGTGAATCTGAGAGCAGGTTGTGAGATCTTGAGCAGTTTTGCTCGGCTGTAGGAACAGAGGTGTTTTCTGTGTCTTTGTTGCTCCTGCTGCTTTCAGGTCGTCCTGCAACTTATTTCAAGCGCCTGCTGGTTTCTGTTTGAGCTTCTTGATTGTGAATCTGAGAGCAGGTTGTGAGATCTTGAGCAGTTTTGGTCGGCAGTAAGAATGGAGATAAATGCTGATTGTTCTCTGTGTATCTGTTGCTCCTGCTGCATTCGGGTCGTTCTGCAACTGCTGGTTTCTCTCTAAGTTTTTTGATGGAGAGTTTGAGAGCAGGTTGGTGGACTGTAGGAACGGAGATGTTCTTTGTGTATCTGTTGCTCCTGCTGCTTTCAGGTCATCCTGCAACTGCTGATTTCTCTCTTAGGTTCATGATCATGAGTCTGAGAGCAGGTTGTGAGATCTTGAGGAGTTTTGGTGGGCTGTAAGAATGGGCTGTTTTTCTGCTGCGGTCGGGTCACCCTGCACCTGCTGGTTTCTCTCTAAACTTCTTGATCATAAGACAAGCAGGTTGTGAGATCTTGAGCAGTTTTGGTTCGGCTGTAGAAATGGAGATGTTCTCTGTGTAACTGTTGCTCCTGCAGCATTTAGGTTTTCGAGTTGTTCCTGCTATTTGATGTTCCTGCTGCGTTTGGGTCGTCCTGCAACTGCTGACTCATCTCCAAGCTTCCTGATTATATGGCTGAGAGCAGGTTGTGAGATCTAGATCAGTTTTGGTTGGCTGTAGAAATGGAGAAGTTCTCTGTGTATTAGTTGTTCCTGCTGCTTTCAGGTCGTCCTGCAATTGCTGGCTCCTTTCCAAGCTTCCCGAGAGCAGGATGTGAGATCCTGAGCAGTTTTGGTGGGCTGTAGGAAGGGAGATAAATGCTGATTGTTCTCTGTGTATTTGTTGTTCCTGCTGCATTCGAGTCGTCCGGCAACTGCTGGTTTCTTTCTTGTGGTTCCATGAAGTCTCTACCAATGGATGATGGGAGCGGTCGTACTGACGGTGATGTTGAAGGAGCTTTTTCATCATTTTGTTCTTGAGAACTTTAGGAAGCTCCTTCAGCTTCATCATGGTCGGTTCTCCGGTTCGTCCGGAATGATGAATCCAGGTTTGAGTTCCATAACATTTAGACATTTTGTTGATTCTGAAGTGGAGGTTTGTAGATTTAATAGCCTGACATTATTCATTATGCACTTTGTGGAGCCTGAAGCTTTATATTATTATTTTATTATTTATATTATTTAATTTCGGTGTCGTACGACTTGTCGCTGTCTGTGTCCAAACCTTCGTAAATGTTGGAAGAGACGGTAATAAACTAACGACCTCCTCATTTAACAGGTCATGTGACGACATTACACACGCCTGATTCCCATCATCACAGAATTAACAGAAACGATCCCAATATATCGTACGACCGATAACCGACCCATGGCTATGCAGTACCTCGCTATCTACGCTAACTGACGTGCTTCCCCTCGTAGTTTAGTGTGAATGTTCGTAATGATGATGAAGACGCTCAGAAGATCTGAACGATGTTAAATAAGAATAAAGACGATGATACTTTAGCCGTGTGGAAAATAAAAGCATGCCTCCTGTGCTCATGGTATCGACTGTACTGCGCTGTGCTTCTGACGACGTGCGCTTATAAACCCCCTCCGCCCCCCCCCCCCCCCCCGCCGGTTTATAAACGCTAAACGTCTCACATAATAAAAAATAATACAATAAAAATACTAATAAAATGTGCATTGAATTTGTGCAGATAACTTGTGCAAACATGACTTCAATGTAGTGAGTGCCTTTATAAAAAATAAACATCGAATAAATAAAGTGTTGATCTCTGCGCTTTTCTTCTCACTGTGGCCTCGTCCCAATAAATAAAGCTCCTGTTTACTGTCGAGATCAAAATGTGCGAGTGGATTGCAAATAATTTAGACTTTCACCATCTACTGTGCATGATATAATAGAAGGATTCGGGGAACCTGGAGAGATCTCAGTCCGTGTAGGCCGAAGCCGAGTGAATGTTGAATGTACACAAGAAGCCGTCATGATACTGCAAAAAAATAAAGCCACATGAGCTCTAGAGTGCTTCAGAAAACTGTTGTTACTGAACACAGGCCGCCGCTGCATCAACAAATGCAACCTGAAACTCTATTACACACAGAGACAGTCCTGCATCAGTTCTACACAGAAATGCTGCAGAGTTCTCTGGGCCCGAGCTCATCTCAGATGGACCAAGAGACAGTGGACACGTGTGCTGTGGTCAGAGTCGATTTCTCTGCGCCAAAGGTAAAAAGGACAGACTGTTATCAGTGAAAGATTCATGGGTGGCCTGCACATGTGTGAAGGTACCCTTGACGTGGAGGTGTATGTTGGTATTTTAGACACGCGCTGCCATTGAGGAGACGTCTTTCCCTGGGAAGTTCACGATTATTTCAGAAGGACGACGCCAGGCTTCATAGCCTGGTTTGAAGAATGCCTGGCTCACAACCGGTATTCCAATTCATCACAAAGGTGATCGAACCATATCTTTATAGACCTTGCTTAAATGGGAAAGGGCCTTCCCTAAACTGTTACCACAAAGAGGAAGGAAGCAATCATTTCATATGATATTGGGAGCTGGAGTCACGTTCACGTCCTGATTCATTTACATTTTCGGCATTTAGCAGACGCCTTTATCTAAAGCGACTTACAGTATACAGTCTGAGGGTTAAGGGCCTTGCTCAAGGGCCCAACAGCAGCAACCTGGCAGTGGTGGGGCTTGAACCAGCGACCTTCCGATTACTAGTCCAGTATCTCAACCGCTAGGCCCTGATTATTATTTGTTTGTTATTATATGGAGTGGCATCAGCTGATGGTCAGAATTTCCCATGATGCCCTGAGCATGTGCACACACACACACACACACACACACCTCCCATGATGCGGTACAAACTGTCCTGCTCCTACATCAACCTCTTCAGATTAAACAGAAGCACACACACACACACACACACACACACACACACACACACACACACACACACACTGAATCCTTGAGCACGGTGGACCAACATGAGTGGCGCAGCGGGGTTGCCATGGCAACACTGGTTGGCGATGAAACCGTGGCGCGGTCATTTCTCAGCCAACAACCACGCCAGAGCGAGAAAGAGGAGGAGCTCATGCTGGAGACACGTCGCCTGGTTTCATCCATCCTTCAGCTCACCTCACTGTGATTCCAGGGTTCTTCTGCTGGACTCTCGAGTCCTTCTCAGAATTCTGATTACGTTCCAGTCAGGAGATTAAACTGGATCGTGCAGCATCTTCACCAGGAACCAGAAGAAACCAGGATTGAGTTCTGGTGGGTGTCTGGTTGAAACGTCCAGATTTAGTTTCTCGGTTGATGTGGTGTGTCCCCAGACTTTTGCTCTGATGTCTCTGTGTGTAATAGAGTTTCAGGTTGTATTTCTTGATGCAGCGGCGGCCTGTGTTACGTAACAACGGTTTTTCAAAGTACTTCCAACCCCATGTGGCTGTATTTATCACAGTAGCAGGACGGTTTCTCATTCAATGTCCTCTGAGGACCTAGTCACACACATTTAACAGTGCAGTTACTCCGGATTCCCTGAATCTTTCTACAATATTATGTACAGTAGATGGTAAAATACCTAAATTACTTGCAAATTTGAACTGATCGATGATTCTCTTCTGAAGTTTGGAACACAGTGGTGAGCCACGCCCCATTATTGCTCGTACAGGCTGATCCTGATCCAGGTGGATCCTTTTATACCCGATCATGATTCCCTCACCTGCTCACTGTGGAACCTTTCAAACATTCCATCAACTTTTCACTCTTATTCTGCCTCCGTCCCAACTTTTTTGGAGTCTGTACCAGCGTCAAATTCTAACCCTGTTTCTATTTACATACTAGAATGATGCTGATCAGTAAAACATTGGAAAATGGGGTTTGTAGTTTTATAAAAAATGAATTCATGCAGCTTTTACTGTTAATACATAATAATGAAAGTAGTTAAATGTGGGTGTGAAGATCTAATCCGCTCTAAAGATGTTCGTAACGCTTCAGTATTTCATTCGGTGGATGGATCGGTGTGATTAAACCTGTTTGGCTCTATTTTCCCTCTGAAGTCGTTTCAGGTCAGAACTTCTACACATCAGACCTGATCACGTATCACGTCTTCATCCATCAACACAACCACCAAGGTTACAGCGATATATTTGGAAAGATTTATTTAGATAAACGTCTTCTGTTACCATCTGACCTTCTAGCACCGTCCACAAATCCGGCCATATTTACTCAACATCTTCATTTCACTGATTATTCCAAACTCGATCTTAAGAAGCTCCTGGTGGAGCCAGAAAAAAAAACTAAGTTCTCCTGGTTCACCCCTCAACGTTCCAGATTTACTCCTCAGTCGGATATTTCATGCAAATGTGAACAAATTACGTTTTAATTCTTTGACCGTGCACATTTCTATTACACATCCAATTCTAAAAATGTTGGGACAGCGGGTACACTGTAAAAAATATCACCCTATACAGCGGTACCTTGTAACTCAACGGCCCCTAAACTCACGCCCTTCGTCGAGAAATTTGTTCCCTTAAACTCGTCGTGTTCAATTTGGGTTTTTTAAAAATGTATTTATTTAATTTCGAATGAACAATAAACAGTCACTTTGTTCAGCTTGAGCGGTGCGGTAAAACATCATCAGCGTGTGAATCTGATCTGAATCTGCATCAGTGTGGAATCTCCTACAGATCCAGGGTTACAGCTCCACACGATTCTCCTCCCTGTTTCACTTTTAAACTTGTGTTACAGCTCCAGCTTCTGAGAAATGCTGAGAATCTGAATCAGCTTCTCTGTCAGTGTGTTTATATTATATTTGTGTTATTTTCAGTGTTTAAGTGTCAAAAACAACCTCATTAATTTACATGAGACTAAAATATCTGCAGCTCCACGGGACCATGGACGCATTAACAGGTTTCACAAACATCCTTATGGGAAAAAATACCTCGAAACTCAACGTCCTTTAAACTCAACACCAGTCCTACAACCGACTGACGTTGAGTTTCAGGGTACCGCTGTATCTGCTTAATAAAACTGAGGCAACAGATTACACGCAATACTCATTTTGATTCAAAAGTGAACAATTACACTTTAAAACAATGTATTTATATCATCAATTTCAATCGATACAAAAGTATTGAGTAGATTCAAAGTGCAAACTAGAAATAGTGCTAATAAAACTGAGTTGACTATAGACGACACAATTTGCCACATTTACAGATTTATAAAATGCAAATAAAAACATGAGGCAGTGATCTGTAATCTCTGATAACAGGTTTTAATTAAAAAAAAACAGCAGAACAAAGCAATATTTAATGTTTTATCTTATAATCTATTAAATCGACACTAATTGGCTAGCTAACATCGCTAGCCTGATTTAACCTGTAGTGTTATCTGGTGTTGCTATGCTAACAGTGTGCGTGTGTGAACGCACCCCGTAATGCAGAGTTCAAGTGCTGCAAATGTTCACACCCTGAGGCTTAGTTCTAATTATTGTATTTACGTGAATTAGATTCCCAAAAGTAAGACAAAAATGTGAATATTAAGTTTTAAAAAGCATAATACAGTCGTTCTATTCTCGAAGAGAATATACAGTCGAATCCGGTTAATCGGACCACATCGGGACGCGATCGTTTTGGTCCTAATAACCGGCTGGTCCGATTACACGAACATGCCCTATGTTACAAGACGGGACGTGCTATAATTGATGTAACATATTAAATGTTTATTAAACCTTTATTGTGCGATATACACGTATAGCGAACGTACAAACAAGAACTACTGTTGCTTACGAACTTTGTTCATTGAAAAATAAATTTGCAAACAAGTTTTTCGAAACGATCTACAACACAATGTGTAGGTACTCAGCATGCGAAGCATAATACAAAAAATAAAGTTCTTACTAAATTCCAGTCAACGTTTGAAGAACCTATCCAGTGTGATCTGACGCGTTCTCTTGACGGACTGCACTTGAACAAAATCACCACAAACATCTAACGTCAAGTCCCGCCGTGGCATTCTGGCAGGGGAGACAAGACACGCACAGTTCACTGACTAAAGCGTTCTGATGAAACCTTGGTGTTTCGGGGTCAATAAGATATGGAGGAGGGAGACAAAATGCTCGTCATTCAAAGTTTGGGCTCTAAAACCATCCAACAGAGATAAACTTTGACTTTCTTGAAGCAAAATGGTGGTGGAATGATAGCTTTCTCGTGTAGACTTTAATCGTGATTGACGGGAGGGAATTCCTCGCACGTGTTGCCGGACACTCTTGTTTACGCTTGACTTCATTTCGCCGAAAAGCGGAGCTGCAGATGGATCCGATAACCACGCTGCTGGCTACTGGGTGCTTGGTTGTGGGAAAGAAAGTGATGGGCGTGTTCACCTCCCGCTGGTTTTGCTCTCGTCAACACAACTTTTGGGATTTCCTGACCTTTGATAAAAGCATAAATTCTCCCGGGGAGCCCAGGAATCCTCCCATATCTCGCTGACCCGCTTTGCATCCGCTCTAAGTGGCGACTTGTGGCTTCTTTTTCTTATTCGCTCTCACGTTCTTTGGTCCGATTAAACGGAATTTTGGTCCAAATAAGCGAATAACATTACACGTACATAATAGGATTTGTTTCGGTACTTTAGGATTCGATCCGAATAAGCGGCTGGTCCAATTAACCGGATTCGACTGTATATAAATGTTTTTAGTCCCGTTTTTGAGCATCAATCCCAAATAGATCTTAATTCGTTACGACTGAATGTTTTATTTTATTATAATTATTTATGTAATGTTGACTCACTTGGACAATCAACAGTAACCACAGATCGATGCTGGAAATTGATCTAGAACCAGAATGATTCTTCATTGATGTTTCTATGTTATGTGATGTTTCTTGATGTTATGAAGACCTTCTAAAGTGGTTTCATTAAACTGGGAGAAATCAGTACAGTGAAAAAGGACTGAGATCAGATTTATGTGTTAAATTTTACATAATTCATCCTAAACATAATTCCCTCTTTATAAAAATACAAATAAATAGAAGTTGTGTCTGACTGTTGTATAGAATTTCCAAACACTTTGTTCCATCGGTTCTACTCAGTTTAAGTGGCAGAATGTCGCCCCCTGCTGCTCACACATGCCCTGACCGTACCATAAATATTGGGACAGCACTAAACATTGATCAAGTTTTAACTTCTCAAAACAAAACAATCTGATTTTCGTCACATTGTCCTTTATTATCACAACAGCAGAATGTAAATGCGGGTCTGGTCTGAACTGTTACGACGGCTGCAACACGGTTCCGTTCCATCAGGTGAATTGATCTGGAAGGTTTTAGTCCTCCTGTTGTAATTACTCAATACACAATTACCAGCCGATCTGAGGCAGTGGTTTAACAGCATCATGGTTCAGATTTCCCGTAAGCGAGTTTAAGATATCAGGCAGGTGTGAGGTGAGGAAGAGCAGGAACTGTTTAGAAGAAACCACGATGAAGATGATGGAGTATAAAAGCTTCAGTGCACTCAGTCTGAGATGAGAATCAGATTAACATAGATCAGGTCCGTCTGTTATCTTCTCTCAGAGTGGATGCACACGGAAGCTTGTGTGTGTGTGAGGGAGGTTTCAGGGGTTCTTCTCCGGTTCTTCATCCACCTTGGTGTAAAGCATTATTCTGTAATGGTGCAGGGCTACAAGGACTGCAGTCAGGGGCCACATTCCTTACAGGGGCCACAGATTAGAAGTATTGATGGAAGGAACTCAAGTGTGAAGCTCTGAATCAAAGAAAACCATTTGGTTTAACGATGGTGTGTTTTGAAACAGTGCTGATTAAATACCTGCTGTTCAAACACCAGGAAACATCATGAAACATCAGAAACCACCTAAGAAGGCCAGCCTAACCAACTATTATTAGCCTGACCAGCATTCTATGCCCATTCAAGACCATCTAACCAGCACATCCTGACCAGTTCATGTCAGCTCGAGCAGTTAATACCAGTCTGACCAGCATCCAAAACCCACCTGAAACCATCTAACCAGACCAGTCTGACCAGGTTTGGGAGGATCACTCCACCACCTGCTGAATAAAAACAGCTATAAATAAAACGTTTGACGAATTGAAATGTTGAAACACTCCAGCAAGTACAGCATCTCTCAGAGCTCCCATATGGTCTAGCGGTTAGGATTCCTGGTTTTCACCCAGGCGGCCCGGGTTCGACTCCCGTTATGGGAACGTGTCATTATGCTTAACTACATCACCAGCTTTTCATTCTTATCTACTATTTCATTCAGATCAGGGTCGCAGTGCGTCAAAATTTACATAGGAAACACATAATACAGGGCAGGAATCAATCACACACACACACACACACACATTCACTCGCTTAAATACACGTAGAAACAACGAAGCAGCCAATCCACCTGCAGCAGGTGTGTAAAAAAATGATATATTTTATGATATAAATAAATCTAATGCTGCTAACTCGGTGGCAACAGTTTAGGGAAGAGCCCGTCCTGCCCCTGAGTCTGTATACAAAGCGAAAATAAATTCTAAAAAATAAAATTCTACAAATAGTTACATACCGCCTCCTCCTGGACGAAACCAGTCACTGCACTTCAGTAAACTAAACCTGCTTTAATATTCTGATCATTTAGAACATTTACAAAGACTTTAAATAATATAAATATATATTTATTATAATATATATTTCAATATAAACGTTATTATTTTCTGGTATTAAATTTGATTATTAAGCTTTTGGGTTTTCAAGCTTTTGGGTTATTATTTTTATTATTATTATACACAATGTATTTGTGTATTTTTGCGCAGGTATTTTAATAATCGTAAAAATCTCATTTTATTGTTTTTTTAAATAATTAATCAGTAAATACATTTTAAATAAATCTTTTTTACTATAACAGGTTTCTGTAACAGCACTGATAAATCCTGCAGCAGCTGTACAGATCTGACCGGCCACTAGAGGGCGCAACTCACACAACTATAAACACAAAGCGCTCGTTCAAAAATAATAATATGAACAAGTTCAATATTTTCTGCTCAACAGGTTTAGAAACTTCACCACATTCTCAAATCTATTAAATAAAAAAAGTAAACAAGATTATAAATCTGATGATGTGAGGAAATAGGAGAGTTTGAGTCGGACTCACATTTAGAAGACGCGACGCTGCCAAGCCAAAACATCGACCACAACATTCACCATTTTAGCTGTGTCCCAAACCACATACACTGAATAAGTGCACTACATACTGCTGACCCCAAAAAGGAGGAACATCAGACCTCAATCAAATACGAGTCGTTTCTTTTAACAAATTCTAAGAAATGTTGATGAAGAAGACAATATTACAAGCAAAGTAAAAAGGTTTAATGATCAGATTTAATACCAGAAATAATAATTTATATTAAAATATATATATTATAATACATATATATCTGTATTTATATATTTAAAGTCTTTGTAAATGTTCAAATAATCAGAATGTACAGTAGAAGCAGGTTTAGTTTACTGAAGTGCAGTGACGGGTTTTGTCCAGAAGGGGGCAGTATGTAACTATTTATAGAATTTAATTTTTATGGACTTTATTTTCGCTTTGTATACAGACTCAGGGGCAGGACGGGCTCTTCCCTAAACTGTTGCCACCGAGTTAGCAGCATTAGATTTATTTATATCATTGATTTCACACACCTGCTGCCGGTTGGATTGGCTGCTTTCGTTGTTTCTACGTGTATTTAAGCGAATTAATGTGTGTGTGTGTGTGTGTGTGTGTGTGTGTGTGCGTGAGATGAGTGAGTTCGGACGCACTGCGACCCTGATCTGAATGAAATAGTAGATAAGAATGAAAAGCTGGTGATGTATTTGAGCATAATGACACGTTCCCATACCGGGAGTCGAACCCGGGCCGCCTGGGTGAAAACCAGGAATCCTAACCGCTAGACCATATGGGAGCTCGGACAGGAGAATGATAAACTGGACTGTCCGACCTAAAACTGGATGTATAAACACTCTACACAGTGCTAGTACAGATAAGCGTGCTCAGATCTTCACTTGTAATCATTTTCCTGCTTTGAACACATTCATTTTAATATAATAATTGAATATAAATCCCTCAGACATGCAGCAGCTGCCGTTATAATAATGAGAATCTCAGTGTTATCATCTTTATCAGTCAGTGATTGTACCGTTCCGCTCATTACAGGCGGATGCCGAGCTGCCGATGGTCTGACTTCAGTTAGCATCATAATTTCATCTCTGCGGGTTCCAGACGCTCGAGAACTCGTCAGTGAGGCAGAAGAATAAAATTACGGTTCTAATTAATTCTATTGTGTTTTACCACATGGATGGAGATCCGCTTCTAGCTTTTACTGCGCGGAAAAGAGGCTAACCATGTTAACCATCCAGTTATAGCATTAGCTTGTCTGTTAGCATTTACTGAATGTTTATTTATGTAGTAGCACAAGCACAGATGAATAAATGTGATCCGTTTTATTACTTTATTTTTGTGATTTTACACCTTTTTCTTAAATAAAATAAAATCTTACATGTACAAAATCACTTAAACTTAATCTGTAACTTCAGTTAGCCAGCATGAATAAATCCATTAGCATAAGTTTATATTTGTCATTTTGCTAGCATTAGGTGATTGTTCATAAATATCCCTCCTAAAACATATTAGCACAGAGCACATGAGCTCAATACTGGTCCAAACTGGTTTCTGCCACCAAATACTGATTGTTTACTGGTGTTCAAAACACAACAGACACTAGTCAGCTTTAACTGGACCTGCTTAACTAGCTACACAGCACAAACCAGCACTAACCAGTTTAAACCAGTAATAAATCAGTACAGCATTAACCAGTTTAAACAAGTAATAAATCAGTACTACATAGCATTAACCAGTTTAAACCAGTAATAAATCAGTACTACACAGCATTAACCAGTTTAAACCAGTAATAAATCAGTACTACACAGCTACTACACAGCATTAACCAGTTTAAACCAGTAATAAATCAGTACAACACAGCATTAACCAGTTTAAACCAGTAATAAATCAGTACAACACAGCATTAACCAGTTTAAACCAGTAATACATCAGTACTACACAGCATTAACCAGTTTAAACCAGTAATAAATCAGTACTACACAGCTACTACACAGCATTAACCAGTTTAAACCAGTAATAAATCAGTACTACACAGCATTAACCAGTTTAAACCAGTAATAAATCAGTACTACACAGCAGAAACCAGTTTAAACCAGTAATAAATCAGTACTACACAGCTACTACACAGCATTAACCAGTTTAAACCAGTAATAAATCAGTACTACACAGCATTAACCAGTTTAAACCAGTAATAAATCAGTAATACATCAGTACTACACAGCATTAACCAGTTTAAACCAGTAATAAATCAGTACTACACAGCAGAAACCAGCACTGACTGGTTTAAACTAGTAATAAATCAGTACTACACAGCAAAAACCAGCATTAACCAGTTTAAACCAGTAATAAATCAGTACTACACAGCAAAAACCAGCATTAACCAGTTTAAACCAGTAATAAATCAGTACTACACAGCAGAAACCAGCACTGACTGGTTTAAACCAGTAATAAATCAGTACTGGGCAGCATTAACCAGTTTAAACCAGTAATAAATCAGTACTACACAGCAGAAACCATCACTGACTGGTTTAAACCAGTAATAAATCAGTACTGGGCAGCAATAACCAGTTTAAACCAGTAATAAATCAGTACTACACAGCAGAAACCATCACTGACTGGTTTAAACCAGTAATAAATCATCAGTACTGGGCAGCATTAACCAGTTTAAACCAGTAATAAATCAGTACTGGGCAGCATTAACCAGTTTACGCTGCTCCTGGTTTCAGATCAATATAAATATAAAACAATCAGGTAGAGGTTGTGAGTTTGAGTCTCAGCGGTGCTACCGGCCTGGCCGGGCGCTTCACAGACACAGTCGGGCGTGTCTGAGGGAGGAGGGGTCAGATTGTCCTCATTGCCGGTGCAGCAGCGCCTCCTGCTGTCTTGCTGAGGCTCCTGCAGAAGCGGTGGAGTGTGACTCTGTACGCTGTGCGGCTCTCTGTGAGAGACCGCAGCTGATTAACGGTAGCCGCTCAGTTGCGCCGGTAAAATCTGTTTAGCCGCCGGGTTTCTGTCGATTACCCATGAGTCTTTGCAGCTTTCGCTGCACCTGCTGGCCAGCGTGACATTAGCGGCGGCGTCCTTGCGACCACGGTTGGCGAGTCTCCTGAACACCTCTTTAGCTCGTCTCCTGAAGTGCTTCCCGACCACGACGTACAGAAACGGGTTAATGGAGCTGTTAGCGTACGCTAAGTAGGTGGCCAGCTGCGTGCTAATGTCCAGGGCGTGTCCGAATAAGCACCCGCCGGGGGTCATGCCCAGATAGTCCAGCGTGTCCAGGAAGCGCACCACCTGATACGGCGTCCAGCAGAGCAGGAACACCGCCAGCACGGTTAGCACCAGGCGAGTAGCTCTTCTTTCCTTCCGCGCCCCGGGGACGAGCGCTAACCCGCCGTCTTTAAGCGCTCGCACCATGTGATGCGTGCAGAACAGGATTATGGGTAGCGGGATGGCGAATCCAATCACGTTGCTGCTCAGGTTCCTCTGGAGCACCCAGCTGGGATGAGGGTAGCTCAGGTAGCAAGCGTTGACGTCCAGTCCAGGAACGTAGCGCACGTCGCGGAACAGCAGGGACGGAACGCTGAGCAAAAAGCCGAGCGCCCAGACGCCGGCGCAGATCCGTCTAGCCCAGGACGCGCGCCTCAGACGGCTACGACTCAGCGGCCGGGCGAGCGCTAGGTACCGATCCACGCTGACCAGCAGCAGGAAGAGGACGCTGCAGAAGTAGTTCATGGAGATGGCCGTGTTGATCAGCTTACACGCCGGCCGGCCGAAGCTCCAGCGGTAACCCCGGGCGACCGTCACCGCCCAGAACGGCAGGCACAGCACCATCACCAGGTCGGCCAGCGCCAGGCTGCCCAGGTACACGTCGGCCACCGAGCCGGACTTCCTCTGCAGGCAGAAGACGCAGAGCACCAGGCCGTTACCCAGCAGCCCAGAGACGCTGATCAGCCACAACCACACCGGCTGGAGGGACGCGACCCAAACCCACGCCTCCGTGTAGCTGCAGTTACCCAGATCGAAGTCCGAAAGCTCGTACGACGAGTTCAGCTCCATCGTACGACTAAAGAATACAACCAATAAAAGTTTTAGGTTTTTATTTTACTTTTACACTTTTTTAATTATTCATTTATTATGTCGAATTTCTGTAGTTTAATCAAAATAAAATAAATTAAAGCCGCACATGATAAAGTTTATTTATTTATCAGGATCTGAAGGTGCTGTTGGTTTCATTCATAACAGGACAGAAAGTGACAGGTTACCCATAATTCCCATAATAATAATAATAATAGTAATAATAATAATAATAGTCATAATTATAATATAATAATAATAATAATAATAATAGTAATATAATAATAATAATAATAATAGTAATAATAATAATAATAGTAATAATTATAATATAATAATAATAATAATAATAATAGTAATAATTATAATATAATAATAATAATAATAGTAATATAATAATAATAATAGTAATAATTATAATATAATAATAATAATAATAGGTACCCAAAATCTGAAATACTGTAAGATTTATTCATTTATTATTTATTACTGTATTTTTTAACTTTTAAAGTTAAAGCTTCAGTGTTTCAAGCTCAGGTTTGTAAACAATTTTACTGCATATTTTATTATAACTATATTATTATTATCTGCTCGTCGTCAGTACAAACTAAAACAACGCTTTAATTCAAATAATAATTGATTAATTTATAATAACGCATCATTTTTATTCATTATTAATTCCTCCTCCAGATTTCTGAAAAAGTTTCACTGAAACACACAGATTTTAGAATTAAAGTTCCCTGGACTTACTCAATTCTACACCATAAAGAGCTCCGTCCTTACCTGTGGACCCACCTCACATCAACCCAAAAACTCCAGACTGAGCAGAACCAGAGGAACCAGAAGCAGAGGAACCAGAACCAGAGGAACCAGAGGAACCAGAAGCAGAGGAACCAGCACCGGTCCAGACTGTTACTGAAGACCTCCTCTCACCTCGACTCATAACCTCTCATCTCTACTCATCTTCAGCTTTATATCAGATACAGAGCCGACGTCACTCTCACACACACACACACACACACACACACACTTTCTCTCTTTTACACACACACACACACACACACACAGTGAGTAATATTATTACTGTTACTCTTCACTGGTAGGAAAATTTTACTAAGAACGACACAGACGAGAGGAATTCAGGAAGTTCAACAGACATAAACAACACAAGATTCATTCATTTATCTGCTAATGTATTAGTTAATTAATTAATTTGTTTATTTAGTTATTAAATAATTACTTTACTCATTCATTCAGTCAGTCAGCTAATCATTGATTTATGTATTCATTTATTTTTAATAAAGAACTTATGAGAGGTGAGAGGAAACCAGAGTACCTGGAGGAAAGCCGAACCAGGACAGGAGAAACATCCCCAACTCCTCAGAGACAGAGACTGAGCACAAGGATCGAACCCACTGCACAGGATGCTGCACCATCACAGTCGGGCAGCTCTCTGGGTGGTGTAACCCTCAGCCGTCACCTGTAGCACCTGTGTCCACTGACAGTGGACGCAGTCAGTCGTGTATGTAGATGCCCGACCGACTGGTAGCACCATTTTTCCCTTTCTGAAACCCACACACTTTATTCTGATTTGAAACCTACAGGACCAAAAGTATGTGGACACTCCTTCTAATTACTGATTACTAGTAAGACTCTTCGAGGCTACCGGACCATCCAGGCGCTCAACAGATGGAATGGGCGTGTCTGAGGGAGGGAAGGTCGACAACATTTCCTCTGTTGTGACTCCTGCCGTTTGGTTGAGATAGCTCAGTGGTTAAGGTGCTGGACTAGTAATCAGAAGGTTGCTGGTTCAAGTCTCCTAACCCTCAATAGCTTAAACTGTATCAGTTGCTTTGGATAAAAGCGTTTGCTAAATGCTGTAAATTTAAACGCTCTATTAATGAAATGAGCAGAAGTTCCCACATACACACTTCAAAACTGTTACAGTCCAACAAGCTCATGTTCAGGTGTCCACATACTTCTGACTATATAATAGTTTGTTGAATTGATATGATGACCCTCCTATAGTAAAAGTTCCGTGTATTTCATTTCATTTGTACTTACCGTGCCATTCTGGTCTGGGTCCTGATGGGTCCAGTGCACACACATTTTCACTTATTTACAACTTGGTGCAGCCAATCCACCTCTTGCATGTCTTTATGAGGAGTGACCTGAGGTTGAGATTCAAACCCAGGTCCGCGGGGGCCCCGCTGCTGTTATTATGATGCATGTCCGAACAGTTCCAGGGTAGAAACGTTAATATAGGAACACACTCGGCGATAAATCCGCCGCCTGCCATCGCTCCCCAGACGACAGATAAAAAGCTGCGAGCTGATTGGCTGAAACAAAGTGTTCTGTGTTTGTGTAATCAGATTTTCATTTGCCCTCCGGCTCCAGACATCCCACGGATATCCAATCAGCATCCGGATAAAGAAGCGGTGTGAGCGGAGAACCCGGAGAACCAGATCATCACCTGAAACATCATCCAATCACCCAGGAAGCAGAAACACCTGATAACACACAGGGCACCATCCAGACCCCGAGATCCTGGTTCTGCCAGAGAGTTTGGCATGTTCTCTCTCTTGTGTCTTGGTGTCATGTGGAAATTTGTGTCGCCTCTCGTCGGAGACGCCTAAACATGTTCATGTTCATCTCAATCCAAAAAACATTCATCTTTAATGAGGAGGTGCCATATCTCCAGGATTTTGGAAGGAGAAGCAGTGGCTCACAATGGACGTTCCGCTTCATCCCGAAGACGGTCAGTAGGGTTGACAGTGTTCCTGAGTTCCGGTTCCAAAACCAGCGAGCGTGTTTAGGCGTACACATACTTTTGGCTCTGTTGAGTGTATCACAGCGTCGATCTGTTTCTTATCAGGCTGCCTGCGTTCCTGGAACACGCCTGATTTAGAGCTCATGGAGGAGTTCTGGAGGCGTTCTGGAGACGTTCTCTCCACACTCACCCTGCAGGAATGTGTGGAGAGTCGCTGAGATCTCCTGGACCTTCTGATCATCACCATCTCACCACAATATTTACTCTTTAAATAAAAACGTGTTGAAGCGAGATCATGTCGGGGGCCGAGTCCTTCAGTCTGTTTATTTCCATCAGATGTTGATGTTTATCTCAGTCATTAATCTCCAGGAGAACCGAGGACATGAAGTTTTCCTCTCAAACTCAAGCAGTAAACAAGGCTCAGGACTGAACCCAGTCCCATGAGGTCTTCCTCAAAGCTTTCGGATAGACCCAATTCCCTTGTGCTTTCTGGCGCCCCCTGCTTGTTGCTTCAGGTCTGTGCAACATCTATTCTGCCTCTTTCTTTGAAGGACGAGATGAATCTACGCACCATGACATACACAAATTAAAGACACAAAAGCAGCCACAGTGGAGAAAGTGGACAGGGCAGGGTTAGAGCAGAACTGAGATCTTCAAGATCTTGGAAAAAGGAAAGATATAGAACCTTTAGAACCTGCCAGTTTGACCATGTATGAGTGGAACTCGACCCGCTTCAGAAAAGGGATGTCACACCACCTGGCAATCCACTGTCACACTTCATTCCCTAACAGCTAAAAATGTGGCTCTGCAACCGGTTGGCTGGGCGCCCCCTAGCGGACACGATCAGCAGTGCAGACGGTGCAGGGCAGACAAAATCGGCCACTAGTCTGCTGGGTGGGAAAAGACGGGACTAAAAAGTGGGCAGGGTCTTCGAGGCTGTGTAAGGACCCTGGTTAGTATCCCGAGGTGCCTGTACAGAAGTGGAGGAACGTGGAGATCAGCGCGTGACTCTCCATGAGCGAGACCGACCTCACGCACCGATCCACCAAAGTACAGGGGGGATAAGAAGGGGTGTGTTAGGAGAATAGACTATTGAGTGGAAGGTCACTGGTTCAAGCCCCACCACCGCCAAGTTACCACTGTTGGGCCCTTGAGCGAGGCCCTTGATCCTTAAATACAGCTTGAGCTGTATCATAGTCACTTTGAAGAATGGAGGCTGTTATGGTGGCAAAATAGGACCAGCTCCTAATGCCGATGCTTTTAAAATCAGGCGTCTACATAGTTTTGGCTGTGTAGTTTACCAGGTTTGGACTGCGTGTTCCCGAATCCAGATCCAGCCGGCACCTTATTCTGGCAGTTGCCATGGTAACCGGCGTCTCCCGTCCTCCCGAAAGGTCGCCGCGAGGCGAGGTGATGCACGCTGTCTCGCTTCTGCATAGGCGCACAAGCATGAGGACAGGAGTAACGGAACAGAACCGGAACAGCCGAGTGCACCTGTAGCGCGCACCACCTACAGTTCAGATGTTCTGCGGCCCGGATCTGTGGCTCTCGGTCCACGCCGCGCTCACGTTTAGCTGAATGTTTGATTAAAAAAATGACCCCGCCCACGTCCACCTGCTCTCCGCCCACCTGGAAAACCTGCTCGACCTGTAAACACTCTGACCCCTCACCTCTGGAAAAAGGTGGAAATGATATGGAAATACACAATAGTATTAGACAAACATATTTGGACAACCCCACAACCCCCACCATTGCTCGTGGTTAAGGTCTGTGGGAATTTGTGCCTGTTTAGTCTGAAGGGTCAGGCGCTGATGTTAGGTCAGTAGTTAGAAAGCTTGTCCACATACTTTTGGCTATTTGGCATGAATAGGATCTACAGCTGGACAGAAGCTTGCTCACCGGTTCCAGTGCACACGCCGGGCAGGACGCCAATCCACCATCCTCCCCTACACACAGCCATTCCTGTCTGTATGTGGTCGCCCGACTGGCTGATAGCACAGCTGGGGATTCGAACCCTGGATCCCAGTAGTAGAGGGCTAGCGTAGTTTACTGCTGCACCACAAAGTGCCTTTTAATAATAATATTATCTAAATATTATTTATTTTAGCACTGTTATAGGTGATAAAATTCAACATTACTTTAGCTACATCCAGCTAGGTAGCTAAATAGCATTATGCTACGTAGGCAGTGTTGTCTAGATGAATCTAGTAAACACAGGTTAGCAATGCTAACAAGCAGCCTGAGCCTATAACCTCAAATGGTCTTAACTGGTTTGAGATGCTGTTTAGGTTCTTGCTGGTCATGTTGGGAGAACACCAGGACAACCAGTGAGACCAGAGCTTCAGCTAGCTGATGCTAATGTTTTTAGCCAGTCGATTAGCTAAATGACATGCTTTGTGTAGCGTGTATTATTAAATTTCAGGAGGATTTGTTTATTTTTTTATCGTGATGCTCTTTGGATTGGTGCCCTGTCCATGGTTGGGGGGTAGCGGGGCAGATTTTGGGACGTTTCTGTAAACAGGATAAAGTGGAAAGTGAAATGAATTCATAATTATTATTATAAAGCTTTAATTCAGCCCGTTGTTTAACATAGCTAAATAAATGTTAGATCTCTTGTTTTGTATTTAGATTTCTGACGCTGGGTGTATTTAATTGTAAACATTTGTGTTTAATCCGATCAAAATCAAATAAATAAATAAATTTGAATGTAATATCGGTTTGTTGATGTAGTTCCATGCATAACCAGCAGGGCGGAGACATTACACACATTACACACATCATTACAGCAGTGAATGAAGGATCTGTGTTACTGCTGGAATAAAGATTTAATTTCTATTAACGATTAAAATCACTCGATTAATTTTATTTGTTAAGAAATGAAATGCAATATTTCATATCTGCACATTTAAAGCTTCTAAAACAGAAGTAAAAATATAGCATCTATTTACAAAATCCTACAAATAACGTCATATTTATATCACATTATTATTGTTTATATAGATTGTTAAAGCTGATAACAGGAATGAATTGATGACTAAAATGAGTAGAAATGTGTAGATATCAGTTGTCATTATCAGTTGAATGTAAACTAACCCATTATTTTCCTAAAAAACGTCATAAATAAGATAATATTCAGATTAAACGTCACATCAACTGTACCGTATCAAAAACGCTTCTATTTAAAAATCTAATTTACACAAAACTTCACAAAAAACTTTTATAATATTAATATTTACATTTTCTTCAAAGCTTTGCAATGTCCTCGATTTTTGGTCACAAATAATAATAAAAGTATTAATATATATAAAACATAATAATAATTATTATAATGATAAAAACAATAAAAGTAACAATAATAATAATATTTTTAAAATAATAATAAAATAATAATATTTATGATTATAATACAAAGATTTAAAATAATAATTATTAACAATAATACAATTAATATTACTTATATTAATTATAATACAAATATTAATAATTATAAGAATAAAATAATATGCAATATAATAATATGCAAACAATAAATAAAAAATAATATTCTAATAAATAATAATAAAAAGTGCTACATTTCACTCAGCTCTAAACCAGCGCTCCCCAACCTTTTTTGCACCACGGACCGGTTTCATATAAGATATAATTTCACAGACTGATGGGGTTGTCAGGGATTTAAAATAGAATAATGCGGACAGTAACACCCAAAGAGTTTAGCAAATGTAATTGCTCTTGTAGCGTCTCTAATTATTTATTATTTCTGTGTGGCCCGGTAATAAATGACCCACGGACCGGTACTGGTCCGCGGCCCGGTGGTTGGGGACCACTGCTCTAAAACAACTGAAAGTGTCTTTTTTAATCATAAATTAATATGAGAACCTCAACAATATCAGTTCTGCTACATCATCTCCTCCAGTTACACAAAATAATACTTACACCTGATTCATGACAGTGATTGTACAGAGTAGAGCTAACAGTAACCAGATAAAACCACAAGATCTGCTAACACACCGACACAAACACATCGAGAGTCTGAGCGTAAAAACCTAACAGATCCCGCCATGCTAACAGCTCTCTGGGCTATAAATCAGAACGTCGAGGGTTTGTTCCCCCCTAATTTAATAACGTCTCATTTACTAATGCACTTAAAACCTGCGCCTCGTGGATGCAGCCGGCTGGGACACGCCTCTTCTGACACTTATGAAGCCGCACAGTGATGGATTCTTACAGAGAGCTTTAACATGTATGGAGAAACACGCTACACTCTCTGTGTTCCTCCACCGTTAATGCTGATAGCAGGATGCACCATCACACCTTCTCTTATTCAGACAAGATGGGACTGAGACTCAGACCCCGGGGCCACAGTGGTGGGTGAGCGTATTAGATTGCTGTCCCAAATTATTACTTTCTAAAGAAATGTGATAAATAAAACCCTCACGTGTACCTGAACCTTTCTGAATGATTTACTCTCATAATCGGGGCCGCTAATGGCAAAACTAACTCTGTCTGTGATTGGTGGAGAGTAAACGGCTGATGTGAACCCCTAAAGTTTGAGGTCAAGCCAGGACACCAGTCACTAGTAACCTCCATAAAGCTCTGAGAACTGTGATCGAAGTCCCCGGATTCTAAGGGGTGAAAATACGTAAAAGTCACAGAACTGATTTAAAACAAAAGCTGAGAGGGAAAACAAACCATGAGAATGTTAAAGATTAAAAACAACATTCATAACGTTCGTTTCCCAGGTCGGTTCCGTTCAGAAGGTGAAGGCGTAGACGACCACCACCACCATGATGTTGGCCACGGTGGCGGAGATGGCGATCCAGAGCCAGATGGCATCGCGGGAGATCCGCTGGGGCGGTTCGGGCTGATGCAGAGCCACGCTGGCGGAGGAGTTGAAGAGCGAGTGCTCGGTGCTGTAGTCGTCGTTCGGAGACGAGTCCATGAAGGCGCCCGTCATCACCGGGATCTGAGAGACAGAGAGGAACAAGAGGGGTGAGGAAAGCCATCGCACCGGGCACCTGAGCAGTGGGCATTTGGGCACCATCACACCAGGCACCTGGGCACCCAGGAACCATCACACCTGGGCACCGAGGAACCATCACACCTGGGCACCATCACACCAGGCACCTGGGCACCATTGCACTGGGCACCTGGGAACCATCACACCTGGGCACCATCACACCAGGCACCTGGGAAAGGGCTGTTCACCAGAAATTGGAAATGTGACTGGGCGCCCCCTAGCGGGCACGATCAGCAGTACAGCAGACAAAGTAGTGGACATGATGGGTCAGTAGTTAAGCTGACAGGTCAGTAGTGAAGCTGAAGGGTCAGTAGTGGACATGACGGTTCAGTAGTTAAGCTGACAGATCAGTAGTGGACGTGACGGGTCAGTAGTGGACATGACAGGTCAGTAGTGAAGCTGACGGGTCAGTAGTGGACCTGTTGGTCAGTAGATAATCCTAAAGACGTTAGAAATCCTCGTCTGACCTCGTACTGAAACATCTCTCGCTCTACCTCTCCTTTTTTTGACTCACTACCTTTAGTGAGTCACTATGGAAACTATGGAACTATGGAAACCACCATCCAATCCCATGATAATCTGATGAGAGATGCATGTGTGTTTACAGGTGTCCATAAACTTTTGGCCTCAGCTGTTACTGCACCATCAGATTCAACTGTGGAACCATAACAGTTCAAAATAAACATTTAATCTCCACCGATACTGACCGCTCCAGCACTGACCAGCACAGGAAGGGGGGGGGGGGGGGAGATCAGATTATTATATAATCTGATCTCATCAGATTATCATGGGATTGCACAGTGGTTTCCATGGTAACTACATACGAAAAGTGTGGAGCGGTCCCGAACCACGAAGGTAGTGAGTCAAAAAAATAAGGTCAGACAGGAGAAGTAGAGCGAGAGATGTTTCAGTACGAGGTCAGACAAGGATTTCTAACATCTGTAGAATTATCTACTGACCATCAGGTCTACTACTGATTCGTCACGTCTACTACTGACCCGTCACGTCCACTACTGACCCATCACATTCACTACTGACTATCAGATTTAATACTGACCATTACATTTACTACTGACCATTAGATTTACTACTGACCCGTCAGGTTCACTACTGACCCGTCACATCCACTACTGACCCGTCAGGTCCACTACTGAGCATCAGATTTACTACTGACCATCAGATTTACTACTGACCCATCAGGTTCACTACTGACCCGTCACATTCACTACTGACCATCAGATTTACTACTGACCCATCAGATTCATTACTGACCCATCAGGTTCACTACTGACTCGTCACATCCACTACTGACCATCATGTTCACTACAGACCTGTCAGGTCCACTACTGACTATCAGATTTACTACTGATCCATCAGGTAATTCACTGACCCGTCAGCTCAATCACATCTGACTATCCTGTTGTTTTTTTCCTTGGCATGAAGTGACAGTTCGGGTTTTCTTTTTGACCTTGAGGAGACCACTGTTCCATGTGAGTTTTCTGCACTTTCTCACTGTGTTAAATAAGTTAATGTCAATAACTGAGATGGTGCTTCACTGAACCCTGGCTGCTTCCCCCTCGTTACCCTGCAGATCTTAACTCATCACGTCTCCACCAGCTGAGCTCACTGAGCTCTACACAACCCGAACAGAAGCAGCGGGCACAACACCAACACCATGAAGATGTTATCAGAGCTCAGGTCTCCACTGTTCCACCGTACTGTTCCACACGGCCTGCAGGACGCTTCACTCCCAGCAGGAAGTAGAGCAGCAATAATACATGAACCTGGCATGAAGGGCTGAACCCGGGGGTGGCAGGGTGAACCGGGGGGTGAATTTTACACTCCTGTAATCACACAGCCGGGGGTCTGAGGAAGGATTTTACAGGGGTCAGGAACTCCTGGTTATAAATGTGATCAGAGTTACAGGTTACAGCAGGTCAGTAACCTGCTGGGGTTCCAGTAACAGAACTAACGATGGGTCAGGATCAGATCAGAGTAATAAATTATAATAAATTATAATCAAAATAAAACAGGAATCAGAAGATTAAACAATCAAAGTGTAAGAAACATCTCTGCAGAATAGATAATATATATATATACTGTATATATAAAATAATGTTCAGTCTATTTTTCACCTTTAACAGCAACAGTTACCACCAAGTGGCAATTACTTTTATACACAGATCATAGAGACCAACTTTTATAATAATAATAATAATAATAATAATAATAATAATAATAATAAAAACAAGTAATAATTGTCAGTTATTTAATATATTAAATAAAAATTAATAATAAATAATTAAGAATAATTTATAATGATAATAATAATTCCTTATAAAAATAATAATTAAATTAACGTATATTATATTATTAATTATTAAATAATAATAATTAATTAAGTAATTTATCATTTTTACAATAAAAATAATGAAGTTTATTATTATTATTATTTGTGTTGTTATTATTAGTATTCTAAGTTATGAAAATAATTATAATAACAATTATTAAAAGCAATAATAACAATAATGAATAATACATTAGTAATACAAAATTATACTTATTATAATTAATAATAATAAAACATAATTAATAAGTAATTACAATTATTATCAATTAAAACGGTAATTATTCTAATAAGTAATGAAAGTAGTAGTAATAATAATAATAAAAAATTACATTTAATTATTTATTATTATTATTTTGATTATTATTGTTAATATTGTTTTTATAAATAATAAATAATTATACTAATAAATCAAAATAATAATAATAATAACATGAACAACAACAATAATAATAATAATAATAATAATAATAATAATAATCTTACTTTAAAAGTTCAGGAGTAAATGATACTCATTGATTTTTACAGTCACACTTCATGTAAACGTGAATATAAATCAGAGAAGATCAAACGTATAAATAAAATATAAACGTACAGAAGGATCAGAACACGAGACGATGTTTATTACCTGTGCAGCCATGATGAAGGACAGATCCATGATGGAGTGAGAGAGTGAGGAGAGTGAGGAGAGAGTGAGGAGAAGCTCTAACAGGTTAATCTGAGATGAACGAGTGATGGACTCAGAGATCCAGTCCCACACCCGAGAGATCAAGAAGATTCAATAACCACGACGACGGAGGAGGAGGAGAACGGATCCTGCTGCCATCCTGCTCTATATCCACCCACTCTCACAGCACACCGAGCAACAAAGAGAGAGGAGGAGGGTGAGAGAGAGGGATGAGAGAGGGAGAGAGAGAGAGAGAGAGGGGGATGAGAGAGAATAAAAGTGAGAGAGCAAGGGGTGAGACAGAGAGGTGAGAGAGAGAGGGAAAGAGAAAGAGCGAGTGAGGAAGGGCAAGGGGTAATACTGTAGAAGAGAGGGGTAAGACAGGGGGGTAAAGAGGGATTAAGACAGAATGGGGAAGAGGTGAGAGGAAGAGTAAGAATGAGAGGTGAGAGAGAAAGCGTAAGGGGTAAGACAGTAGGAGAGGGGGTGAGAGAGGGGGTAAAGAGGGGTTAAGAGATTCCTCAGGTTCTCCAGGTTCCTCAGGTTGACAAAGTTCACCAGGTTCATCAGGTTCCTCAGGTTCTCCCCATTCTACAGGTTCCTCAGGTTCTCCATATTGTCCAGGTTCCTCAGGTTTCTCAGGTTTGCCAGGTTTCTCAGGTTCTCCAGGTTCCTCAGGTTCTCCACATTCTCCAGGTTCCTCAGGTTCTCCCCATTCTCCAGGTTTCTCAGGTTTGCCAGGTTTCTCAGGTTCACCAGGTCCCTCAGGTTCAACAGGTTCTTCAGGTTTCTCAGGTTCATCAGGTATACCTCAGGATTTCCAGGTTCACCAGGTTTCTCAGGTTTACAAAGTTCACCAGGTTCATCAGGTTCCTCAGGTTCATCAGGTACCTCAGGATCTCCAGGTTCACCAGGTTTCTCAGGTTCACAAAGTTCACCAGGTTCAGAAGTTTTATCAGGCTGAGAATGTGCAGAAATCTTTTTCTGTAACAGTGAAGAGCTGATGAGAGTTTATGGACTCTCCATGATGGATTATTGTGGAGGGAATTTCAGTGTCTCGGTAATAACACTCTGAGAATCAATAGTGAAAATAAAACTCTTGTTTTTGTCAGAATAACTGATCTCCTGTCAGGACGTCTGTAAGATGCAGGAGAAGAAACCTCAGCTCAGGACTGATGAAGATAAATCACTGCTTACTTTCCTGTGGAGGGACTGAGAAGATCTCAAGAATTTTCAGCTACTTCTTTAATTCACTGCGGTAGGCAAATACAATGTCTCAAACCCACAATCATCCATCCAGAACGCTCCAGAGTCCAGTGGTGTGTGCTCTTTACACCTGATGGACAAACTGATGCCACAAGAGGGCCAAGATCTAACCGCATGGAGGCCATGAGGAGTGATCAAAGACATGGAAGAAGAACCAGATCAAAGATTAAACACAGATCAAACACAGATCAAAGATTAAACACAGATCAAAGATTAAACACAGATCAAACACAGATCAAACACTGTCTCTGACTCTCTCTCTGACTCTCTCACTGTCTCTGACTCTCTCACTGACTCTCTCACTGTCTCTGACTCTCACTGTCTCTGACTCTCTCTCTGACTCTCTCACTGTCTCTGACTGTCTTTCTCTGACTGTCTCTGACTCTCTCTCTGACTGTCTCTGACTCTCTCTCTGACTCTCACTGTCTCTGACTCTCTCACTGACTCAATTCAATTTGCTTTATTGACATGACAAATTTACATATTTGTATTGTCAAAGCTTACATTAGTATATATAAATATTTGAAAAAAGAACAAGTATATACATAGAAAAAAATGGTAAGAAAATATTCAATATGTAGTAAAACAATTGTTCACACAAAAAGAGAGAAAATATTAGTGTGTGTGTGTGTGGTGGGTGTGCGATGTGTGTGGTGTGTGTGTGGTGGGTGTGCGTGGGGGTGTGTGTGCGTGGGGGTGTGTGTGTGTGGTGTGTGTGCGTGGGGGTGTGTGTGCGTGGGGGTGTGTGTGTGTGGTGTGTGTGCGTGGGGGTGTGTGTGCGTGGGGGTGTGTGTTTGGGGGGTGGGTGGGTATTTTATTTGGTGATTCACTCACTGTCCCGGGGTGTGTGACACTCCTGTACATATCTGGCTGCAGTGGAGGCTGATGGTCCCTCTCCTAATATAACGGCCGGTTTTTCACTCTCTGTCAGCGTTCTGAAGCCGCTCACCTCTCTTCCAAACTGATCAAAATATTTGTGTCTGATTGTTGTGTATTTTGGGCAGTTCAGAAGGAAGTGCACCTCTGTCTTAACCTCACCTGTCCTGCAGTGACCACACAGTCTCTCCTCTCTGGGGATCCAGGACTTTTTTAACCTGCCTCTCTCGATGGCCAGGCTGTGGTCACTCAGTCTGTATTTGGTGAGGATCCGTCTCTGCTTCGTATCTCGGACAGTGAGGAGATACGTGGCCAGGTTGCATTCATGTTTTAGGGTCAGATAGCAGTTCAGTCTGTTTTGGGATTGAGTTTGGGTTGTCCAATGTTCCAGATAAGTGTTTTTGAGGTGTTTGATAATTTGGGTGATTCTGATTGGTGTTTGGGAAGCAGTGCTGGTCAGAGAGTTAGGGTTGTTAGGGGTCAGTGTGTTGGTCAGTCTCTGGACCAGCTGACACAGGGGACTCTTTTCAGGGTAGAGCTCTTGGGATAGGAGTGCCTGAAACTGCAGGCTTGTTGTGGGACTGGATTTTAGGTGCATCCAGAATTTAAGGGCTCTTTTTTTAATATTAATAATTAATGGGTATCGGCCTAATTCAGCCCTGCATGCGTTGGTTGGGGTTTTTCTCTGTACATGTAAAATCATTCTGCAGAATTCTGCATGCAGGACTTCAGTGGGATGCTTGTCCCATCTAGTGTAGTCATGATGACTGAGTGGACCCCATACTTCACTACCGTATAGCGCAATGGGCAGGATTATACTATCAAAGATCTTTAACCAGATTCTAATTGGGATGTCGATCTTAATGAATTTGTTTTTAATTGAATAGAGGGCTCTGCAGGCCTTCTGTTTCAGTGCATCCACTGCCAGACCGAAGCCTCCTGAGGCGCTGATTTTGAGCCCCAGGTAATCATAAGAAAGGGTGTGGTCTAGGGCGGTGTCTCCTAGATTGAAAGTGTACCTGCTCTCCTGAGATCTGGCTTTCTTTTGGAAGATCATGATTTTAGATTTATCAGGATTTACTGTCAGGGCCCAGGTCTGACAGAACTTCTCCAGCAGATCCAGATGCTGCTGAAGCCCCTTTTCTGTGGGCGACAGCAGCACCAGGTCATCCGCATAGAGAAGAAATGTAACTTCCGTTTTATTTAGTGTCAGGCCGGAATTTGCAGATCGCTCCAATAACACCGCTAAATCATTGATATAGATATTAAATAGAGTAGGAGACAAGCTGCAACCCTGCCTGACACCACGCCCCTGAGTGAAGACCTCAGTCATTTTATTGCCAATTTTTACTCCACATTTATTATTGACATACATTGATTTAATGATGTCATAGACTTTACCCCCTACACCATTTTGGATAATTTTATAATATAATCCTTCTTGCCAGATTGAATCAAATGCTTTTCTAAAATCTATAAAACATGCAAAAACTTTAGCATGATTTTGTTTGTGTAGATGTTGGTGGATTAGGGTGTGTAGGGTGTAAATATGGTCAGTAGTGCGATGATTTGGTAAAAAGCCGATCTGTCCATTACTCAGGACACTGTGCTCGGTAAGGAAGGCCTGTATCCGGGCGTTAACGATACAGCAGAACACCTTCACCAGGTTACTGCTCACACAGATGCCTCGGTAGTTGTTGGGGTCGAATTTGTCTCCACTCTTGTAGATTGGGGAAATAAGCCCCCTGTTCCAGATCTCAGGAAAGCAGCTGGATTGGAGAACGATATTGAACAGCCTGAGCAGAGCCTGCTGTAGCTGAGGACTGCTGCACTTCAGCATCTCCGTCCTGATGCTGTCAGGTCCGCAGGCTTTTCTGGATTTGAGTTTTTTAATTTGGGTATTCAATTCTTCCTGTGAAATTTGGTAATCAATTGGGTTCTGATAGTTTTTTATGGTAGATTCTAATATATTTAGATTTTCTATGATTTTTTGCTGTTCTGAATTGAGATCATCTGGTGGTAATTGCTCATATAATTGTTCAAAGTGATTTTTCCAGGTATTTGGATTTTCCATGGCCAGATGATGTGGGTTTTTGTTGCTCAGGTTGTTCCACAGTTCCCAGAATTGATTTTGATCAATAGAGTTTTCAATTTTTTGTAGATACTGAGTATAATAGATGTGTTTTTTATGTCGTAAAATCTTTTTATATTCCCTTAGATTTGTAGCATAATTTGATCGAATTTGATGATTGTTTGGTTCTCTGTGTTTTTTTGACTCTCTCTCTGACTCTCTCTCTGACTCTGTCTCTGTCTGGTAGGGTGATTTTCTCAGGAGCAGCTCGGAGGTCGATACTCTCGTTATCACATCAATATTTCACGCCCGGCTTTTCAGCACCTGGAAACGAGAGAAAAAAACGTGGAGAACGTGATGGATCAATCGTACCGGTGACATCAACACACACACCGAACAAACGGCGACCACCAGAGCCGAAACGACCCGAGGAGAACATGAGAGCAGACGTGACAGGAATAAAAACGGACATGTGTACCGCCAGATCAAACACAGATCAAACTGGAGCTTTGGGCCATCAATCTAAATATGCAGCCCCCCCCCCCCCCCCCCCCCCCCCCCGGCCCTCTTGGCAGACCCCGCGCTCTGACCTCAGCCTCTAAACCTGTTGGTTATTGCAGACGTTCCATCTTTCCTTCGACTATCATTTCTAGAGCGTTTGTGTACTGAGCCCCCCGGACCCAGGAGATCAGTGAGGGGTACGGTTACAGAATCATGTCCTCCCTGTCTCGCCTCTCATGGCCGACAGAGGGGTCACGGAGGTGCAGGTGACCGACGCGTCGATTCCTGTTAATTGGCTCCAGGTGGACGTGTTTCTATTAATCCCGGTTTCTCTCCCACAGATTCACCCGTAAATAAACACGGCTCACAAACATCCGTAACAAACATTTATTTCATAATAAAATCATCCACACAGGTCTGACACAAGCAGAAAATCACACAAGATATTTTATTATTTATTTATAAAATAGTTATAACAACTTTAAACATCATCAGCTGTACGTAAAAAAAAGTGATTGTGTGCAGAGTTAGCACCATAAAAACTGCGATTTAAAGCGAAACAGTCCTAATAAAGTCTGTCAGGTCGTCAGGACGACTGTTCCCCACATAAACCATTTATCTCACTGTTTTAGGGGGCGGTGGGTAAAATTCAGGGCTTGTTAGGTCAAAAATTCAAACTATTAAAGCTCATGAGGCTCGTCAAGCGAGACCCAGCGAGACCTGTGTGTGTTGTGTTTTGAACACGTCTATGCTGATCTCATCTGGTCCCCCAGTGTGACGTGTTGTGTTTTGAACACGCTGAGGTTGATTTTAGGTGCTCGGCGTCCTGCATGGCTGTCGACCACATGGTTTTCTGGTCGCTGCCCTTCGTTTGTTGTGTTTTGAACCAGCAGTGACCGATAATAAATAATAAAAAAATTATTACTCTATAACAGTATTTATAAAGTAATAAATTTATAATTTATTTTATAATAATTTTTTTATTATAATTGTATATCATTTTAATTTCATATAATTTTATTTAACAATATAATTGTATATCATTTTAATGTAATTTAAAAATATAATTTTATATAATTTAATAATTTAATTTAATAATATAATTTTATATAATTTTAATTTAATTTATTAAAATCATTTAATTTAATAATATAATTTAATATTATTTCATTTCATTTAATAATATAATTTTATATCATTTTAATTTCATATAATTTAATTTAATAATATAATTTTATATAATTTTAATTTCATATAATATAATTTAATAATATAAATGTATATAATTTTAATTTAATTTAATAATTTAATAATATAATGTAATTTAATTTCATATAATTTAATTTAATTTAATAATATAATTTATTATAATGTCATTTAATTTAATAATACATTTTAATATAATTTAATTCAATATTATAATTTAATTATAACATATTATCCTTTATTACTTTATAACAGTAATAATTGGTAGCAGAAACCAGTTTTGACTGGGTTTTTTTTAACTACAGCACAAGTTTGTAGATTTTGTCCACTTATAGACTCCATGGGCTGCTTAGCACTGGAGCCTGCCATGATGGCGTTTGAAGATTGCAGGGCCGCTGAGGTCCGTCCCTGTCTGATCTGCGCTGGTTTTTCAGGATACTTTTCGGCTTTGATCAAATAGTTTTAACCTAATAATTTTGACCTACTGTATTTATTGATTACTTGTTTAGATTTAGCAGAAGCTGTCCGGGGGCTTGAACCAGCAACCCTCTGATTACTGGAGAAGGTAAATCCATTAGAACGGTGTGAGCGAGGCGAACCCGGCGTCTCCGCTTCACAGGGAGGTGTAGATGTAGACGAAGATGATGACGAGGAGGTTCAGGACGGTACCGGCGATGCCGAGGAACGCCAGGACTGATTCCTCTCTGCTCTCGCTCTTCTGTCTCACCACGCCCTTGTGGGCCACGCCCGGATTTAACATCTTCCTGTGATGATGATGATGATGATGAGTGAATAAACGCCTCCTAAATCCAGCCTGCACACAAGGAGCACACACTGACGTCACGCAACACCTACACCTACACCTACACACTCTCTACACCCCCGAGAAAAGGGCGTGTCTAAATCCTCAGATCCCTTAACTTAGATCCTCTGTACTGAGGCAGCTGATCAGGTAGGTAGTAGGGGAGCAGGGCGGGTCACCAGGTTCTCACACAGAGCAGCGAGACTGCATGTGTTGTGTTTTGAACACGTTGAGGCTGATCTTTCGAACTGGTGGTTTTCTGGTCGCTGCCCATCGTTTGTTGGGTTTTGAACCAGCAATAACTGGTGTGAACCATCAAACACAGATCAGCTAAACATCTAACACAGATCAAAGACAGATCAAAGATAGATCAAAGATAGATCAAAGATAGATCAAAGATAGATCAAAGATAGATCAAAGATAGATCAAAGATAGATCAAAGACAGATCAGATAAACATCTAACACAGATCAAAGACAGATCAGATAAACATCAAACACAGATCAAAGACAGATCAGATAAACATCTAACACAGATCAAAGATAGATCAAAGATAGATCAAAGATAGATCAAAGATAGATCAAAGATAGATCAAAGATAGATCAAAGATAGATCAGATAAACATCAAACAGATCAAAGACAGATCAAAGATAGATCATACACAGGTCAGATAAACATCAAACACAGATCAAAGATAGATCAAACACAGGTCAGATAAACATCAAACACAAATCAAAGATAGATCAAACACAGGTCAGATAAACATCAAACACAGATCAGATAAAGATCAAACACAGATCAGATAAAGATCAAAGACAGATCAAAGATAGATCTAACACAGATCAGATAAAGATCAAAGACAGATCAAAGATAGATCTAACACAGATCAGATAAAGATCAAACACAGATCAGATAAAGATCAAAGACAGATCAAAGATAGATCTAACACAGATCAGATAAAGATCAAACACAGATCAGATAAATGTCAAACACAGATTAAAGACAGATCAAACACAGGTCAGATAAAGATCAAACACAGATCAAAAATCAAACACAGATCAAAGATAGATCAAACACAGATCAAACACAACTGAGACAATTGTGACTGTATAAAATGCAAGCAATTAAGGGTTAAGGGCCTCGCTCAAGGGCCCAAGAGTGGCGACCTGGCAGACGTGAGGCTTTAACCAGCAACCTGCTGAATTATACACAATACACAATACTAAGACGGACTGACGCTCTTTTCACTGTTCTGATGAGTTTGAGGGAATTTGTGCCCGTTCAGTCAAAAGATGTCGCTCTGAAACCCTCCGCCTGCATCTTTTCATTCGTTCAGATCCTCCCGTTACGCCTCGGAATCGACTCACGGACAGATTCTTTGAGAGCGAGCGGAATTCATCCCCCCCACAGGAACAGCAGTTCATCCAGCACCTCCACACCGTCACGCTACCACCAGCACGTTTCACAGACACTGTAATAGGACTCGTTTTTCACTCGGTTTACCAATGACATGTCAGCGGCTCCATATAATAGGCATCATACAGGTGTTTCATTTATAACTTTAATAAACAAAATAAAAGCGACCCAGGCGGCACAAACGACGCCGAGATTCTGAACTTCTCGGCTGGGCGCCATCTGGCGGGCATAATTGGCAGTGCCAGCAGCAGATACTAATTGGCCACCGTATCTGCAGGGTGGGGGCCGGACTATGTGTGTGTGGGTGGGTCTTCATGCGCTGTGTAAGGACCCTGATTGGCGGAACAGACGCCTGTGCGAAGAGGAGGGCTGTACACGTGTCGGAAGCGACGTGCTCTCCTCGGATGCAATCGGGTATCCCTCAGCAGCGGAAGACAAAGTTGAGTCGCTAAATTGAGAGGAAAGTGCATAAAACAAATTAATAAAAAGTTACGAGCACAGATTTGTGGACGGTCTCTACCACACCGACAGACCCTACAAAGTGATTAAAGCAGCCGATCCACACTTAAGCAGACGTTGATTGTTAACAAGCTGAGGAGGCGGAAGGGAATCTGATAAGTGGCGATGGCTGAGATGTATCGTGAAGCCTCCACAAGGGGGCGCTCGTGTACGAGTTCGTTTTATTGGGTTTGAAAAATCGTGACGTAGATGGAATCAGAAAGGGAGCGAATAGTTTTATTATATATACTAACATTAATAAACAGCTTTATAACGTATGTACGCATCACTACTATCACTATTTATCGGTTATAGTCCGTAATGCAGATGAAATCAGAAGAGTGTAGGTTTTAAACTCGTACAGAATCACACGGCTGAGAAATAAACGCTGAACTCACGTGTTTTTTAGGAGGAATAAATCTCCTGAGCATCATCCTGACTGTCAGTGATCAGATTATAAACAGAGCCGTGTGTGATTCTGAACCTTCGGACCGTGTGGGTTTCTTTATGTACAGAGTTACACAACAAGAGGGTCAATGTTTCACTAAAGCGTCCAGCGTCCGGTCAGCTCTCTCACCGTGCTGTCCACATACTCCTGCACTCACGCTGTCCGGATGCTGTGACTCCTCTGAGCGAAGATGAACTGATGGAGACGCCAAGCCACCTTTTGCACGTGTTACGACAGCATGGCTTCGTAGTATGGGAGTGCAGGTGCTAGACTGGCCTGCCTGCAGTCCGAACCTGCCACCTATCGACAAATGAAGTGTAATACTCAACAACAGAGCGACGTCTGTGTGATCAACAAGCTTCCTACAAGACTTTGGAGTGTGTCTGTGTGTGGGAATTTGTGTCCGTTCAATATAACTGGGTGCTGATCGATCAGTCGGTGTTCCGGTTCATCCCAGAGCTGTTGGGTGGGGCTGAGGTCAGTCTTGGATGTTGGACTGAAGGGTCTGACTCACGATCAGCGTTCCAATTCACATCACAGTCGTCTCCGCGCTGCTCACCGGGGTTCCTTTACACCAAACCTACCAAACCCTGGACTGTCTGGACCTGCTTTATTTTATCTACACAGCTTTGTAGTATAAGAGTGCAGGTGCTAGACTGGCCTGCCTGCAGTTTGAACCTGCCACCTGTTGACAAAGTGCTCTTGGTGTGATCGTTTCATCTAGAACAACAGCCGCTCTTCTGAGAAGCTTCTCACAAGACTTAGTGTTAGAGGGAGTCTGTGTGTGGGAATTTGTGCCCGTTTGTACGGCTGGGCGCTGATTGATCAGTCAGTGTTCCGGTTCATCCCAGAGCTGTTGGGTGGGGCTGAGGTCAGTCTCGGATGTTAGACTGAAGTCAAAGTCGTCTCTGTGCTGCTCACCGGGGTTCCTTTACACCAAACCTACCAAACCCTGGACTGTCTGGACCTGCTTTATTTTATCTACATGCTCTCAGCGGGCGTGGTGAAAACACCTGAAGCTAATATTTAGAGGCGTGTCCACACACTTTCGTTCATGTTCTCGTTCTTCAGCTCACCTGATACAGCATGAGGATCACGAGGAGTCACCCGCGAACTCCAGAAACCGAACCTGAACCTCTGAACCTCCCTCACGTCTCGCTTTGCTTCTCCCTCACCGCCACGGCGCTTCGATCTCCGTCACTGTCACAAACAAACTAACAAACAAAGAAGATCAAAGTGTTTTATTCTGAGTGATGTTCCTCGCCTCTGAGAGACTCTAGCGCCCCCGTCAGGCAGAATAACCAGGTGAAGGTACCGGGCTGGACTCCTCTCAGAGCTTTCTTCATTCTGAAGGTGGCATTTAGAGGACGCTTTTATACAAAGTACTGGGACAGTATACTGTCTAAGCAATTGAGGGTTAAGGGCCTCACTGAAGGGCCCAACAGTGGCAACCTGGCAGTGGTGGGACTTGAACCAGCAACCTTTCGATTGCCAGTCCAGTACCTTAACCACTAGGCTACACCTGCCCTAGAAGTACAGAAGTGAAACGTGTACCTGCTCCGAGAGTCGAGGAATCGGAGGCCACGTCTCGGAGGGCACCTGATGCTCCTAAAGCCCTCGGTGGTCCTCCAGAGGGAACATCTTTGACCTCAGGCCTTTCCTGAACTGTTATTGGAACACGTCCTCACCTTTTCGTTCCAGTGGCCGCGTCCCAAATCACAACAAAGGTGCAGAACGAAAGAAAAACTAAGAGGACGAGCGGATCCTGTTGTGAGGGAAAAGTCACTCCGGCGCTGGTGTAGCGTTCTGGCATGTTAGGAGAAGAATGGTTGTCAGGCAACAAGCTTGAAGGAAGTGATGGATTATGGGAAATGAAGTTTATTTATATATAAATGTATTTAATTATTTATTTATTTATATTTACATTTTCAACATTTAGCAGACACTTTTATCCAAAACAACTTACAGTACACTGTCTAAGTAACTGAGGGTTAAGGGCCTTGCTCAAGGGCCCAACAGCAGCAACCTGGTGGGGTTTGAACCAGCAACCTTCTGATTACTAGTCCAGTACCTTAACCGCTAGGCTACAACTGCCACATTTTTGGCATTTAGCGGCCGCTTTTATCCAAAACGACTCACAATCGTGACCTTATACAATGCAAGCAATTGAGGGTTAAGGGCCTCGCTCAGGGGCCCCAACAGTGAGAGCCTGGCCGGTGTGGGGCTTGAACCCGCAACCTTGTGATTACTACGTTGAAAGATACACAAGATGGACCAAAAGTATTTGTACACTAAAGTAGAGTGACACAAAAATATGTCCGTGTATGGGAATTTGTGCCCACTTAGTCAAAAGATGATTGACCAGTTGGTGTTCCAGTTCATCCCAGGGCATGCAAAACTGGTAAGGGCCTTCCCTAAACTATTGTTATTACATCATTTCAGCACATCAGACAATTCCAAGCTTGTGTTTTTCATTACGTTTAATAGAAGTTCGCTTTGATGTGAGCACACGGCGCCCCCTGGTGGATCAGTCTATCCATTCATTCCTTTGTCTTCATTACTTATCATTTATCGTTTCATCCTGGTCAGGATCGCTGTGGGTGGTGAAACATGCCATCTGAAAACACTGGGTGTCACTTAAATTAGAGCAGCCAATCCACCTTCTGCATGTTTTGGCAGTAAACAAAGGCGAGGATACACAGGACCCATGTTTAAAAAAAATTAGACCCTTGAGGTTTAGTTTAAGATGTTTATATCCTACTTATTAAGAAGAAGATATGAAATAAAGTATGTGGACACCCTGACAAATGACTTATTTCAGATCTTTTAGACACTAATTACTAACTGGTGTATAAATCAAGTCTATAAAATAAATCATATACGTCTTTAAATAATTTTATATAGTTCAAAAATACATATAAAAATTATAGTATTATTTTAATTTTAAAAGTATTTATACCCCCGTCATCGTAGCTTTAATCTCATGCAGCACATTTGATTTGATTAACATTTATACAACCCATGAAACTAAGGGTTAAAGCTCGTGCTCAGGGGTCCAACAGTGTGGCATTAATGAGGCGCTGATCCTTGATAATCAGATGAACATTTCAGCATCTTCAATTCACAGCTTGTTGCTACAGACGTGCAAGTGTGATTCAACTGCTTTAATCCCTTTGTAAGGTCTATCAGTGTGGTACAGACCGTTCACAAATCTGTGCTCAGTTCGTTCACACATCCGGTTCCCTACAGAACCAGACGGGTTCCGCATCCAAACCCGGGGGCGAGGCTGTGACGGCTTCTCCACCCGACGCTGGGAGCTAAATACGCTCCTGTGATAGGGAACTGAGCATGACTAAATGGAAAGAATGAACTCGGAAGTGAAACGTGGAGACGATTGAAAAGCTTTTATTGATCTACATCACTATATAAATATCATTAATACAGCATCGGTGAGGACATCATCAGTACAACCATCACAAAGAGACAAATCATGGACTGGGATCTGTGTGTGTGTGTGTGTGTGTGTGTGTGTGTGTGTGTGTGTGTGTGTTATTTAGCGTGTTGATCCTGGTCCAGTAGAGCTGATCTGATTCCCAGTTTCTCCAGTTCTTCCACTAGATCTCCACTCTGGTGCATCTGCAGTAAAATATCACAACCGCCCACGAACTCTCCATTAAAGAAGATCTGAGGGATGGTGGGCCAGCTCGAGAAGGTCTTCACTCCTGCACACACACACACACACACCCGATTATTATACACACACTCCTGCACACACACACACACACACAGTGTTAAACACACACTTATACACACACTCCTGCACACACACACACACACACACACAGTGTTAAACACACACTTATACACACACTCCTGCACACACACACACACACACAGTGTTAAACACACACTTATACACACACTCCTGCACACACACACACACACACCCGATTATTATACACACACTCCTGCACACACACACACACACTTATACACACACTCCTGCACACACACACACACACACACACACACACAAGTTAATTACACACACTTACACACACACTCCTGCACACACACAGTGTTAAACACACACTTATACACACACTCCTGCACACACACACACACACACCCGATTATTATACACACACTCCTGCACACACACACACACACACCCGATTATTATACACACACTCCTGCACACACACACACACACACAGTGTTAAACACACACTTATACACACACTCCTGCACACACACACACACGATTATTATACACACACTCCTGCACACACACACAGTGTTAAACACACACTTAAACACACACTCCTACACACACACACACACACACACGATTATTATACACACACTCCTGCACACACACACACACACACACACACGATTATTATACACACACTCCTGCACACACACACACACACACAGTGTTAAACACACACTTATACACACACTCCTGCACACACACACACACGATTATTATACACACACTCCTGCACACACACACAGTGTTAAACACACACTTATACACACACTCCTGCACACACACACACACACACCCGATTATTATACACACACTCCTGCACACACACACACACACACCCGATTATTATACACACACTCCTGCACACACACACACACACACACACAGTGTTAAACACACACTTATACACACACTCCTGCACACACACACACACGATTATTATACACACACTCCTGCACACACACACACACACACCCGATTATTATACACACTCCTGCACACACACACAGTGTTAAACACACACTTATACACACACTCCTGCACACACACACACACACACCCGATTATTATACACACACTCCTGCACACACACACACACACACCCGATTATTATACACACACTCCTGCACACACACACACACACACACAGTGTTAAACACACACTTATACACACACTCCTGCACACACACACACACGATTATTATACACACACTCCTGCACACACACACAGTGTTAAACACACACTTATACACACACTCCTGCACACACACACACACACACACCCGATTATTATACACACACTCCTGCACACACACACACACACACAGTGTTAAACACACACTTATACACACACTCCTGCACACACACACCCGATTATTATACACACACTCCTGCACACACACACACACACACACAGTGTTAAACACACACTTATACACACACTCCTGCACACACACACACACACACCCGATTATTATACACACACTCCTGCACACACACACACACACACAGTGTTAAACACACACTTATACACACACTCCTGCACACACACACACCCGATTATTATACACACACTCCTGCACACACACACACACACAGTGTTAAACACACACTTATACACACACTCCTGCACACACACACACACACACACACAGTGTTAAACACACACTTATACACACACTCCTGCACACACACACACACGATTATTATACACACACTCCTGCACACACACACAGTGTTAAACACACACTTATACACACACTCCTGCACACACACACACTCGATTATTATACACACACTCCTGCACACACACACACAGTGTTAAACACACACTTATACACACACTCCTGCACACACACACACACACACCCGATTATTATACACACACTCCTGCACACACACACACACACACAGTGTTAAACACACACTTATACACACACTCCTGCACACACACACACACACACACACAAAGTGTTAAACACACACTTATACACACACTCCTGCACACACACACACACACACACACACACACAGTGTTAAACACACACTTATACACACACTCCTGCACACACACACACACACACACACACAGTGTTAAACACACACTTATACACACACTCCTGCACACACACACACACACACACACGATTATTATACACACACTCCTGCACACACACACACACACACACCCGATTATTATACACACACTCCTGCACACACACACACACCCGATTATTATACACACACTCCTGCACACACACACACACACACAGTGTTAAACACACACTTATACACACACTCCTGCACACACACACACACGATTATTATACACACACTCCTGCACACACACACAGTGTTAAACACACACTTATACACACACTCCTGCACACACACACACACGATTATTATACACACACTCCTGCACACACACAGTGTTAAACACACACTTATACACACACTCCTGCACACACACACACACACACACACGATTATTATACACACACTCCTGCACACACACACACACACACACCCGATTATTATACACACACTCCTGCACACACACACACACACACCCGATTATTATACACACACTCCTGCACACACACACACACACAGTGTTAAACACACACTTATACACACACTCCTGCACACACACACACACACACACACACACACACACACACACACACACCCGATTATTATACACACACTCCTGCACACACACACACACACCCGATTATTATACACACACTCCTGCACACACACACACACACAGTGTTAAACACACACTTATACACACACTCCTGCACACACACACACACACACACACACACACACCCGATTATTATACACACACTCCTGCACACACACACACACACAGTGTTAAACACACACTTATACACACACTCCTGCACACACACACACACACACACACACACACACAGTGTTAAACACACACTTATACACACACTCCTGCACACACACACACACACACACACACACAGTGTTAAACACACACTTATACACACACTCCTGCACACACACACACACACAGTGTTAAACACACACTTATACACACACTCCTGCACACACACACACACACGATTATTATACACACACTCCTGCACACACACACACACACACACACACACGATTATTATACACACACTCCTGCACACACACACACACACACCCGATTATTATACACACACACACACACACACACACCCGATTATTATACACACACTCCTGCACACACACACACACAGTGTTAAACACACACTTATACACACACTCCTGCACACACACACACACAAAGTGTTAAACACACACTTATACACACACTCCTGCACACACACACACACACACACACACAGTGTTAAACACACACTTATACACACACTCCTGCACACACACACACACAGTGTTAAACACACACTTATACACACACTCCTGCACACACACGATTATTAATCACACACTCCTGAACACACACACACACACACACACACACAGTGTTAAACACACACTTATACACACACTCCTGCACACACACACAGTGTTAAACACACACTTATACACACACTCCTGCACACACACACACACACAGTGTTAAACACACACTTAAACACACACTCCTGCACACACACACACACACACACACACACACACACAGTGTTAAACACACACTTATACACACACTCCTGCACACACACACACACACACAGTGTTAAACACACACTTAAACACACACTCCTGCACACACAGTGTTAAACACACACTTATACACACACTCCTGCACACACACACACACACACCCGATTATTATACACACACTCCTGCACACACACACACAGTGTTAAACACACACTTATACACACACTCCTGCACACACACACACACACAGTGTTAAACACACACTTATACACACACTCCTGCACACACACACACAGTGTTAAACACACACTTATACACACACTCCTGCACACACACACACACACACAGTGTTAAACACACACTTATACACACACTCCTGCACACACACACACAGTGTTAAACACACACTTATACACACACTACTGAACACACACGATTATTAATCACACACTCCTGCACACACACACACACAGTGTTAAACACACACTTATACACACACTCCTGCACACACACAGTGTTAAACACACACTTATACACACACTCCTGCACACACACACAGTGTTAAACACACACTTATACACACACTCCTGCACACACACACACACAAGTTAATTACACACACTTATACACACACTCCTGCACACACACACACACAAATTAATTACACACACTTATACACACACTCCTGCACACACACACACACAAATTAATTACACACACTTATACAGTGTATCACAAAAGTGAGTACACCCCTCACATTTCTGCAGATATTTCATTATATCTTTTCATGGGACAACACTATAGACATGAAACTTGGATATAACTTAGAGTAGTCAGTGTACAGCTTGTATAGCAGTGTAGATTTACTGTCTTCTGAAAATAACTCAACACACAGCCATTAATGTCTAAATAGCTGCAACATAAGTGAGTACACCCCACAGTGAACATGTCCAAATTGTGCCCAAATGTGTCGTTGTCCTTCCCTGGTGTCATGTGTCAAGGTCCCAGGTGTAAATGGGGAGCAGGGCTGTTAAATTTGGTGTTTTGGGTACAATTCTCTCATACTGGCCACTGGATATTCAACATGGCACCTCATGGCTAAGAACTCTCTGAGGATGTGAGAAATAGAATTGTTGCTCTCCACAAAGATGGCCTGGGCTATAAGAAGATTGCTAACACCCTGAAACTGAGCTACAGCATGGTGGCCAAGGTCATACAGCGGTTTTCCAGGACAGGTTCCACTCGGAACAGGCTTCGCCAGGGTCGACCAAAGAAGTTGAGTCCACGTGTTCGGCGTCATATCCAGAGGTCGGCTTTAAAAAATAGACACGAGTGCTGCCAGCATTGCTGCAGAGGTTGAAGACGTGGGAGGTCAGCCTGTCAGTGCTCAGACCATACGCCGCACACTGCATCGACTCGGTCTGCATGGTCGTCATCCCAGAAGGAAGCTGACGCACAAGAAAGCCAGCAAACAGTTTGCTGAAGACAAGCAGTCCAAGAACATGGATTACTGGAATGCCCTGTGGTCTGACGAGACCAAGATAAACTTGTTTGGCTCAGATGGTGTCCAGCATGTGTGGCGGCGCCCTGGTGAGAAGTACCAAGACAACTGTATCTTGCCTACAGTCAAGCATGGTGGTGGTAGCATCATGGTCTTGGGCTGCATGAGTGTTGCTGGCACTGGGGAGCTGCAGTTCATTGAGGGAAACATGAATTCCAACATGTACTGTGACATTCTGAAACAGAGCATGATCCCCTCCCTTCGAAAACTGATGCTGGACTAAACCCAATTGAGCACCTGTGGCGCATCCTCAAGTGGAAGGTGGAGGAGTTCACCATTGGCACGACACATTTGGGCACAATTTGGACATGTTCACTGTGGGGTGTACTCACTTATGTTGCAGCTATTTAGACATTAATGGCTGTGTGTTGAGTTATTTTCAGAAGACAGTAAATCTACACTGCTATACAAGCTGTACACTGACTACTCTAAGTTATATCCAAGTTTCATGTCTATAGTGTTGTCCCATGAAAAGATATAATGAAATATTTGCAGAAATGTGAGGGGTGTACTCACTTTTGTGATACACTGTACACACACTCCTGCACACACACAAACACACACACACAAGTTAATTACACACACACAAACACACACACACACACACACACACACACAAGTTAATTACACACACTTATACACACACTCCTGCACACACACACACAACGTTTATTACACACACTTATACACACAAACACAGTGTTTATTACACACACAGACTAACACACACACATGCCCCTGTATACACACACATCTGTACACACACAGCTGTACTCACACACACACACACCATTTATATTACACACAGTGTTTATTACACACACACACACACACCTCTGTACACACACTTATATACACACACACAATGTATTACAAACACAGACTAACACACACACATGCCCCTGTACACACACAGCTGTACTCACACACACACACACCATTTATATTACACACAGTGTTTATTACACACACACACCTCTGTACACACACTTATATACACACACACAATGTATTACAAACACAGACTAACACACACACATGCCCCTGTACACACACAGCTGTACTCACACACACACACACCATTTATATTACACACAGTGTTTATTACACACACACACACACCTCTGTACACACACTTATATACACACACACAATGTATTACAAACACAGACTAACACACACACATGCCCCTGTACACACACAGCTGTACTCACACACACACACACCATTTATATTACACACAGTGTTTATTACACACACACACCTCTGTACACACACTTATATACACACACATCATTGTGTATTACAAACACAATTTATATTACACACTAACACACACACACACACACAGATAAGATAAGATGCCTTTATCGTCATTGCACAGTGTACAACGAAACTGAGTAGCAATCCATCCAATAACATACTACACATATACACACTACATTTTATAATAATTATTATTATATTATAATTACATGTATATAAATGATGTTTCTGTAGTTGTGAGTGTGGTCGTGAGTTTGTAGTAGTTAGTAGTTGTGTTGCTGTGTTCGGGTTAACGCCCCGTTACTGCTGTACACCCCTGATAAACCCCCCCAACACCCCCCCCCCCCTCCGAGGGGTGCTACACCGCCCCGCCGGCATCACACCAGGCACGAGGGTTTAATCCGAGCTAACGAGGCAACATTCCATTCCAACACGTCCAGCTCCAACACGTCTGAATAAAGAGCAGCGGCCGCTCGGAGGTACTGAACTGGGAACCAGAGGGTCGCTAGATCGAGACCCACCCTGAGCCCTCAATTCTTCCAACTGTAACCTACCAAAGACATCAACAATTCTGTGGTCAAAAAAGGTAGAAGTCAAACCTCTGGTTTAAAGTCCAAGCCAATGAGGGGTGAATCTAATGAAACAGGGGTGTAGCACCATTCCTATTATAAAGTATGGTGGTGGTAGCATCATGTTAAGGATTTTCCAACCATATAAACACAACCTGCTATTTTATAATCTGATCTGTATCTGGTAACGATGCACATCAATCACCGAGCAGTTCACAGATCTACAAATCATGCACGGGTGAACGGACCGAGAATTTCTGTACACGAGTGACTATAATTATTACGTTTCTTATTTAATAAAACGTACATTCACAATGTTAGCGTATGCTGTTCATCCAATCAGACTCACAACTGTGGCCGAATGCATTCTGATAAAGATAAACGTTCAGATCCGTTTTTGCTCAGGGGTCCAACAGTGGTGCTTGAACGAGCAACCTTCCGATTCCTGGTTCAGTGCATCAACTGTTGAGCTCCCACCACCTTCATCATCATCATAAATCTTCATCATCCAGGTTCTTGTTTGGACCAGCGAGTATAAAAGCTTTCAAACAATGTGGAGTTTTAATGTTTATTTATTTATGTATTATTTTACTAAACATCTATTTTATGACACTTTATGTGGTTATTTTGGAGTTTATTACCTGCAGAGCATCAATATCCTTCTATAATGTAATCATATGTTGACTTTACATCAGCGGCTCTGTGTTATTAAAGATTTATTAACTTATAAAACCGTAAATAGTATAAACACTTATATTTTAAATGACACTTATTAGTGGAAAGTCTCAGAAGCTCCGTACAGAGCTCAGAAAGTGGCTGAAACGTCCAAACAATCGTTCCTGAGTACAAAGTACATGGAACAGTGGTCTCTCACCAAGGTCTGGAAGAAAACTGTCAGCTTATACTAAACGATAAGTGTCTGCTATGAAAGAGAAGCTGCTGAAATCTGGTCTCAACTGTCCACAGTCAAGCAAGCAATTTATAGCTGACCTTCTGTACCTGGAATGTGCAAAAGCTCCATAAACCCAGAGCTAAAGTGGGGCTGAACGCTTCTCCAGCAGGACTACATGTGTGTGTGAGATGGTTAGTAGATAGTGAGATGATTGACCTTGTCTAAGTTCCTGGTCGTCCAGCACGTTGTAGGAAGCATACTGATCCACACCATGCATCCTGAGGATCTGCACTACAGCATTACTGAAGCCACACATGGGCTGAGCAGGAGTGCCCTTCATGAACACCACCACCTTCTCCTTCTTCACCATCTCAGCCAGGTTCTTCTGAAGTTCTTCAGCCGAGGAGCACAGGAACCGAGCCCCCGCCGACCCACAGCACACCTTACTCTCGTTTAACCTGTGAATACCGCGCAGTGACCGCAATGTCGGTCTCAACACAGAGTTAAACACGTTCATGATTTATAAATGGAATAAAAGCGGCGAATGGAAGATGAAGAAGGACTTCTGGTGTTCCTCCTGAGACGCCACTAACAGTTGACTTTCATCAATACGCAAGAACAGCAAGCACCACCTACTCAACTCTAACTAACAATCTCATTGGTTAAGGCGATTTTTTTTCTCTTGTGTGATTGGCTAAGACATGTGTCAATCGAATTACCCACAGGTGGCCTTCACAGATCTTCATATCATTCACGCATGCTGTGAGGCAGAATTATGATTTGTAAATCTTTAAAGTTTTGTTTCACAATACGATGCGTCACCATGTTCAAATGTTTTGTTATATCTAATTTAGCGATTATGTGTTTGGCTTAAGACGCCAAACGCAAAACTAAAAATAAAGACTTTTTCATTTTAACAACGCATTTAGAGGAATTGCAACAAGAAAAGACCCAGCACAGCCCCTTAACACAAACTAGCAATCTCATTGGTTAAAGTGGTATTATTCTTTTGTGTGATTGGCTAAGAAATGTGTCAATGGTTTACTTCACAGATCTTCAAACCATTCACGCACGCTGTAAGGAAGAATTATGATTTGTAAATCATCATTTGGTTGTTTGTTTAATCTGATTTACCAGCACCTAAAATCAGCTCTGTATAAACACGAACGCCATTTAAGCCCGCCCACTTTGTACTGTTATGCTTAATTATAATTGGCTAAACTATACGTCAATCACATTTCAACTATCGGCGTTGCTGATATGCAAGTCATTTTTACACAAAATTAGTTGCACTCATGATTTGTAAATCATCATCCGCGTTTCCAAATCTCGCCACAACTGTTCTCCATAATATTAAATTCTATTAAATATTTTATATTATATACAAATATACAGAACAACAGATTAACATTGTTCTTATTTTATAAAGACAAGATAAATTTCGTGGAGTAAAACAACCATCGTTCATTAACCAACTCTATCCTCCTTGTGATTATGAGACATTTGTGGTTTTTATATTTTCGCTTAGGGTTGTTTTCATATGCTACGCTTTCACATGCTTTATTATAATGAATTTAATGTAAATTATTTTGATGTAAATATTCCATTATTTAGTTTTAAACTCACGTCCAGGCTTTTATTTTGTAAACGAGCGAGCGTAAATTTCCTGTTGCAACCGTTTAAATCATCCGGGTTCTTGTTTGCAGCCTTTAGGCTTAAAACGAGGTAATGTTTATGGTGAGTTTGGCATGTTCTTTACTCATTTATTTATTATTTTAGCCAATTCTTGCATTAAAGAACACTTTTCTTGTATTTCTGATGTACATTAACTTTACAACACATTTATCCATGCTTATTTTGATTAAAATAGTCACTTTACACGAGTAGTTCTGGCACAAATGCTCATGTTTAGGTTATTAAAGGTCAGTACGATATAAATAAACCTCGATATGATAAATATGGAATTAATATCGCGGTTTAACAGTATTATGTAGAATTATTTAACATTTATATAACAATAGGTGGGTTGTAGGTGAATTAGATGTGTATTTTTCACAAGCATTACACTGAGGAAAGTCTAGGAAGCTCTGAACTGAGATCAGATCATAGACTTTTACATTTTGGTGCTTCATGTTAGACATTTTCTATCAAACTTTTTGCACCTGCACTTACAACACCTGTTATTACACCTTATTGGAACTCTGTTAGTTGCCTCGATCCTACACATTTATATCAAACACGTGTCGTGCAGTCCTGTTTGTCGATCCTGTCCTGATATTTATGGACTGTGATGAGACAGAACTGCAGATATAATGAAGAAGAAGAAAAGGCGGGTTCTCCGGAGGGTTGGAGAGCGTCCGTGCGATATTCTTCTAACATCACGAACCCTGTTTGTTCACGGAGGTACCAGCTCACCTGTACTGCTACCTATCCAAAACAGGAAGAGGAAGTGGACGCAGCAAGATATTATCTGTGAGGACGAGCTCTCCTTACAGATACTTCACACTGCCACACTTTATACTGGTTATACTGGTTTTACTGTGTAATACAGACGTGTGTGTGTTTGATACTGACGTGATTTTATGATTTCTCTGTTTTTAGGTGGATCTTCTGTCTACACGTTGGGCTGGTCGGTTCCTGAAGCGAAATTGTAGTTACTAAATGTCACCCAAAAGTCCCGTCCCTTAAGTTAATAGAAAGATTTAACCAGGTGAAGAATCATATGTTAAATCTCGTGCACGAGGAAAGAACCCAGACACAGAGTCAGTGTGAATGCCTCCATTCACTGAAAGAAAACAGAATTTTTATAAACACAAGTGTGTGTGTGTGTGTGTGTGAGAGAGTGTGTGTGAGAGTGTGTGTGAGAGTGTGTGTGAGAGTGTGTGTGAGAGTGTGTGTGAGAGTGTGTGTGAGAGTGTGTGTGAGAGTGTGTGTGAGAGTGTGTGTGAGAGTGTGTGTGAGAGTGTGTGTGTGAGAGTGTGTGTGAGAGTGTGTGTGTGAGAGTGTGTGTGAGAGTGTGTGTGAGAGTGTGTGTGAGAGTGTGTGTGAGAGTGTGTGTGAGAGTGTGTGTGAGAGTGTGTGTGAGAGTGTGTGTGAGAGTGTGTGTGTGAGAGTGTGTGTGAGAGTGTGTGTGTGAGAGTGTGTGTGAGAGTGTGTGTGAGAGTGTGTGTGAGAGTGTGTGTGAGAGTGTGTGTGAGAGTGTGTGTGAGAGTGTGTGTGTGTGAGAGTGTGTGTGAGAGTGTGTGTGAGAGTGAGAGTGAGAGTGAGAGTGTGAGTGTGTGAGAGTGTGAGAGTGTGAGTGTGAGAGTGTGAGTGTGTGAGAGTGTGAGTGTGAGAGTGTGAGTGTGAGAGTGTGTGTGAGAGTGTGTGTGAGAGTGTGTGTGAGAGTGTGTGTGAGAGTGTGTGTGAGAGTGTGTGTGTGTGAGAGTGTGTGTGAGAGTGTGAGTGTGAGTGTGAGTGTGTGAGAGTGAGAGTGTGAGTGAGAGTGTGAGAGTGTGAGAGTGTGAGAGTGTGAGAGTGTGAGAGTGTGAGAGTGTGAGTGTGAGTGTGAGAGTGAGAGTGTGAGTGTGTAGAACTGCATGCTCAGCTTGTAAGTGGTGAGCTGTGCAGAAATACTAGACCTAATACCATAAGTATATGGACATAAGTGTAACTAAGATCTAACAGTAAAGCTCTCCAGCGTTAGTTCAGATCTCATGTGCTGCTGCAATTCGACTGTTACTGCCTGATCAAGGCTCCTGTACATGTGGTGGATGATTCATGGGAGCATAGCGTGACTCTCTGTACGCCTACTAATATGTAGTAGGTGGTTTATAGTCTCAGCTCTCCTTGGCCAGCATGGGGGTGGTGGGGCCTAGTGGTTAAGGTACTGGACTAGTAATCAGAAGGTCACTGGTTCAAGCCCCACTACTGCCAGGTTGCTGCTGCTGGGCCCTTGAGCAAGGCCCTTAACCCTCAATTGCTCAGACTGTATACTGTAACTGTAATGAAAGTCACTTTGGATAAAGGTGCCGTAAATGTAAACATAAATTTGCATTAAGTGAAGAACGAACGTCCCGTATTGCTCGTGTGGTTTGGTGTTTTTGGCTTTAATTGGATGTTCACAACCAGTCCAGATCATTTTTACATTTATTCTATTATTCTCTGTTGTTACTCGTACAGCTCAGCAGTTTTAAAATCTCGCTGTAGATGTTCAGTGTAGAATAAAGTCTATAATCAGTCTATAATCAGAACGTGTATCGTGGGTTTGTCGAAGGCCTCCAGCATTTCTAAGAAAAGCCAGTTCTGGAGGGGGTGACGGGGAGGGGGGGGGGGGTGTTTTTGTGGAGTTTGGTTGCTCGGTCAGGGTCAGAACGATCGATACGCTTCAACTGGAAAACAAATGTAGCTGGAGCGTCGGGTGTTGAACTTTTACTCCCATCACTATAATCTGCAGATTCTGATCGTGCAGCTTTATTCAGAGTCTCGTTTTTAAACGGGTCTGCATGGACACAATTAAAATGTGGTAAGAGGTTGAACCTGACGACAGAGCTCTTCATCAGAACTTCAGATTTTAGGTCCCAACAGCTCACATCTCTACAGGCTTCGGTGTCGCTCCAAAACCTTCACTCCGTTCCTCCTGAGAGTTTTGCTTCTGGATTTTGGATCCCTGTCCTGCTGTGTCGACCAGTTACACTTCAGCTTTAGCACGAGGACAGATGATCTCACATTCTCTTTAAGAATATTCAGATAAGGTTGGAGGTCATGCAGGTCCTGGTTCAGCAATCAACCTCCACCGTGTTTCACAGTTGCTGTAATGTTCTCACGATGCTTTGCTCTGATTCTTGGCCCCACCCGTACGGCATCCTTTGGTACGTTTGGTCCCGGGTCAGGATGGATAACCATATAAAGCTTGGATACTTACAAACACTATAAGTCACTTGGCAAATGAAACAACCACTAAATGTGGACTCACGGATTTAAACATGTACCATATTTGGTCACTTTTTTTGGTGCAGTAACCAGTCAGTCAGTATTTCTTTTGCACTGGGATGACCAGTGTGTTAGGTAACGTCAATAAAATAAATAAAATGATGATTTACAGATTGTGTAATGTGTTGGTTTTTATTCTATTTGTCACACTAGGAGATTTCAAAACATAAAACAGATATCTTCCCAATTTGTACTATTCGTCTCTGTTGCCTCACAGCAAGTAGGTCCTGGGTTTGGTCCCCAAGTGGAACTGTACCAGTCCTTTCTGTGTGGGGTTTGTATGTTCTCCCCGTGTCTGTGTGGGTTTCCTCCCATAATTTAAAGGCGTGTAGGTGAGGTGAACTGGAGACACTAAATAGTTCATGACTGTTTGATATTAAACTTGATGAGTGTAAGTGTGACTGATGAGTGTAAGCAGTAACTACCTGTCCTGTCATAAATGGAACCAGAGTGTAAAACATGACGATAAAATCCTAATAATTAATAAATAAATAAACAAGGCCCTTATCCCTAAATTGTTTTCACTGTATTTGGTCTTGGTCTGTTAAATGCTTCATTAATTTTTTGTTGAAATAAAATTATAAACTGATTTTTGCAGTGTGGGGCTCAGATTTAGGATTCGGGAACCTCACACAGATTTACGTGTAAATCCTCTCACAGGAAAAGTGCATCGACTGTTCAAAGTTCTGTCGTGGTGGTCAGAGATGCCCCCGCTGCCCCCGTACCCGTCCTGCACCCTTAATGACCACTCGCTCCTATAGATTCTATATGTTGTACTTACACAGAGATTAGAAATGCAAAGTACTTTTAATTACTGATCAGGAACAGTAATATTCAATCAGATCTATACAGTCTCCACGTCCTCGTAAAGGACAGGCACTTATTACAGGAGTTATTTCATTAGTGTACTGTTGCTTTGTGAAGATAAAACCTTGCTTTCCCTTCATGTCCATATATTTTTGAACAGAATTCTTGCAGCTCTGTTAGACTGGAGTTTTTATTTGATCAGTTTGAGCTCTCAGCTTGAACTCCAGGATTTTATTTACATTTCCAGCATTTAGCAGCAGTTTAATCTGAAGTGATTTATATTCTGCTGCCGCAACTTTCTGATTACAAGTCCAGTCCTCGCTTGTTAGAAATGTGACCCGTCTTGCTTCCACCCTGTAAATCTTGGGTTCTGTGGTACTGTAAACCCCAAACAGTGAACGCACCTCTCTCCTCTCCTTTCCTTTACAGTTAATGGCTCTCGCTGTGGTTAAGTGCAGTCCTAGAGCCTTACAAGTGGCTCTTATCCATCTTCTTCTTTCCAGCTCTTGAATTCTTTCATGCAGCTGTTTGCTCGTTAGACTAGGATTAAGACTAAAGGATTTTTGGGGCAGTGGTAGGGCTCTGAGTTATAACTTGAAGGAAAAACATTCAAAACAGCAAGCAAGCACCGTTGGGCCCCTGAGCAAGGCCCTTAAATTGTAAGTTTCATGATAAGTGAGATTTCTAGCCTGCAGTATGCATCCACATCCATATCCGGAGGTTCCGTATCGTACCTAATGCGTTATTGTCGGTTTACAACTGTAAACGCGTCTCAGTGCTGCAATAGCGGCTTTAAGGCCTTTGCTCAGGGGTCCCACAGTGGCAACTAGGCAGAGACGGGGCTTAAACCAGCAACCTTATGAATGCCCGAGGTTAAATGCGACCCCCAGTCTCAGATTTTCTCAGCATTTGACTTCAGTTCGTTTACTTTAACCATGCCGGTGTCGGACAGAGTAAAATAAAATCTGCTGATGTTCAGCGTCGGAATGAAAAGTGCACACATCAGTAATCCTGATTAAACATGTTACATCACCGCGTCAGAGCCGACTGGAGTAGAAAAGTGAAGCTAGCATTGTTTCCGGCTAATGATTAACGCCGTGTGTGTGTGTGTGTGTGTGTGTGTGTGTTTGATAGTGAGGATATAATAAAGGCTGAGATCCGTCCTGAACCGTCTCCTGCCGACAGGACGCCAAAGGTAAGCAGCTTCTGATCTTCTGAATAATATAACAGACATATAATCTTATCCTCTCTAAAGTTCTGTTTTAAGAGCTAATTAATCAACTGGTGACAAGAAAATGAGCAGAAATGTGCAGGAACTTTTATTTATTTTATTCAGAAACGAGCGTAAGAACTGCAGGCTAGTTTGGGTTAATAGTTCTCATCAAAAGCTTCATTTATTACATTTAGTTCTGAATTAAATATGATAAATTAATCACACTTCACTGTTATAAGTGCTCGTTAGACTAGGATGAATATTTTATATAATACAGGATTTTTGTTATTATTATTAAAATGTATATTATTATGTTTATTATTAATATTACATTTATTACCTTTATTATTATTATTATTATTTATTTTTAATATTACATTTATTACCTTTATTATTATTATTATTATTTATTTATTTTTAATATTACATTTATTACCTTTATTATTATTATTATTATTAATTTACATTTATTATTATTTTTAATATTACATTTATTACGTTTATATTATTATTATTATTATTATTATTTATATTCAATATTTGTCACAAACATAATTCATTCAAAATCATTTGTTGTTGTTTTCTTTATATTTCTGGGTCATACATTATTGATTAAGTTGATGTAGAAGGTTCTATAATATTCCTAAATCACTGATGAGGATCAGCTACAGCTATAGATTTCTCAGGCCTGTTTGACTGCCACCATTACAAAGTAGATAAAACAGTGGTCTCCTTACCAACCTGGACAAAAGTGGATGGTCAGCAGAACTAGAAGCGTCTAAATGGTGCGATTGCCGTCGATCTGGAGGATCTTGGCTATGTGATCAGCAACAGTCCAGCTTAAAGGTGCTGATTTCGGAACGGGGGGGTTCCTGTCCTGCTCGGCAGCCTTCGATCTCATGATGGTGTCCCATGATTAGTTTCATCTGTGTTCCAAAAGATCGAAGGTCAAAGCATTTCTGGTGCAAATCTGAAGGACCTTGAAGGACCAATGGATTGGTAAGCATGGGTGACCCACAGGGCTCGGTTCCAGACCAGTTAGGTTACCAGATCCAGGTTTTTGCTAGGCTACTTTAGGACTGGCAGAGTAACTTGATGACTCCAGTAGAGAGGTACCAGCCTTAAGACTTATCGAAAGCCCTCCTGAACCCTGAAGACATCTCAATGTGTTCATGACCTAGTGGAGTCTTGAAGGACATCTGCAGACACTAAACTTTCTTTTTCTCTCCTCGTGCAGCTGATAAGATGTGGGGAAAGATCCAGTTGTTGACCTTCGCCCTCGTGCTCACAGTGGCCTGGGCCGCGCCCCACGATGGCGATCACGGAGAACATTCCGCAGATCACCATCTCCATCTCCACCACGGCAAGGACGAGCAGCACCCCAGCCACGAAGGAGGAGACGACGCTTGTCACAAACTCGCACCCCACAACGCCGACTTCGCCTTCGCCCTGTACAAGAAGCTGATCAGCCAGGCCGACGCCAAGGGCAAGAACATCTTCTTCTCTCCGCTGAGCATCTCCATGGCTCTGTCCATGCTGGCCCTGGGTGCCAAGGGTGAGACCCACTCCCAGATCTTCAGCACTCTGGGCTACGGTTCCCTCACCGATGAGCAGGTCAACGAAGCCTACGAGCACCTCCTGCACATGCTGGGCCACAGTCAGGACGCCATGCTGCTGGAGACAGGAGGAGCCCTGGCTGTCCGAGAGGGATTCAAACCGGTCGAGAAGTTCCTGAAGGACGTCCAGCATTTCTACCACGGAGAGGCCTTCAGCGTAGACTTCTCCAAACCTGAAGTCGCAGTCGAGGAGGTCAACAAGTACATCGCCAAAAAGACCAAAGACATGATCACCGACATGGTCAAGACTCTGGATCAGGACACCGTCATGATGCTCATCAACTACATCTACTTCAGAGGTACGTTGGGTATCTTCTTTCTTCTTTGTAAGTATGTTCCACAGGAAGCATGTTTTGATGTGAGCTTTGATGTGTTCCTCTAAGGAAAGTGGGAGAAACCTTTTGAAGTCGAGCGCACCCTCAAAGCCGACTTCCACGTGGACGAGAACACCAAGGTGACCGTTGACATGATGAAGAGGACCGGACGCTTCGACTTCCACCAGGACCGGGATAACTTCACATCCGTCATCATGGTGCCCTACAAAGGCAACACCTCCATGATGATCGTTCTGCCCGACGAAGGGAAGATGGAAGAGGTGGAGAAACACCTGAGCAAAGAAGACCTCAAGTACTGGCATGACAAACTCTTCAGAAGGTAAAACCATCTCTTCTTTCTTCTCTCGTTCTTCCAAACAGTCTTGATCATCTTTAGTCATTTCTGTTCCTCTGGTGCTCCTCAGCTCTGTAGACCTGTTCATGCCCAAGTTCTCCATCTCTGCATCCTCCTGTCTTGGGGACACCCTGAAGGAGATGGGCATGACCGATGCGTTTGCAGACAGCGCCGACTTCTCCGGGATCAGCGAGGAGACCAAACTGAAGGCTTCCAAGGTACCGTGTGTGACGTTGTGATCCCTGACATGACTGTGTTTAAAGCTTCATCCTACAGTGTGTTTACATGTGGCGTCTCCACAGGTTCTTCACCAGGCGGTCCTCAAGGTCGATGAGAAGGGCACCGAGGCCGCCGGCGTCACCACTATTGAGATCATGCCCATGTCTCTGCCTGACACCATGAACCTCAACAGACCCTTCCTGGTGTTCATCGTGGAGGACAGCACCAAGAGCATCCTCTTCATGGGCAAGATCACCAACCCTACTGTGTAACTGGAGCCGCCTGTGGTCTCGCCCAGCAAGCGTCCATTAATATATGAAAACATCCATAAGTGACGTTTTTTTAATTGTTAAATGTTTTGGATTGACTTTGATTGACCAGAACATGAATAAACATTTACTAATGAAACCAAACGCGTCGTCTTTTCTTTATGTGAATTAAACACGGGTCACACACTATACAGCCAAAAGTATCTGGACACCTGATGATGAGCTTATCTGAAATAAACAAACACTATTAAAACAAAGAAACGTGATCCTCTCACCTAGAACACCAGCCGCTCCTCTGAGAAGCGTTTTATAAGACTCTGAGGTTGGTCCGTGTATGGGAATTTGTGCCCGTTCACTCACAAATGGGCGCTGACGTTGGAGCTTCCAGAGTGGCATCTATCCACCGTGACACAAAGTTCTGGAACGCTCTCCACAAGGAGCCGAGAGGTCCCCCCATCCCCTACCCCCACCCCGACACGGATCCAGAACCTTATCCAGATTATGGGTGGGTGGGAGTACAGGGTGTCACCGAGGGTATTTGTGTGTGTGTATATAAAGTTTAAATCCCCTATAATAACACACATAACAGGATTTAGATCAGGGTCCAGAACTGATGAAAGTCCAGGTCCTGAATCTGGTGGCTCAGTGTTCCACCCCGAGGAGAACAGACTTTTTTACCCAAAACAGCACAATTAAAATCCTGGAGCGTCACAGCGTCATTTATTCATTAATTCTTTAATCAAGCATTTCTTTTTATTTCATTCTATTTATTATTTTATTAGAATTGTTGTACAGTATTTGTGCTTTTTTGTGTCCTGTAAAGCACTTGGAACCTCTGTTGTATAAAAGGTGCTTTATTAATAAAGATGATTATTTTATTATTATTATCTTCATTATTATTATTTTTGATTACCATTACTTTTATTATTATTATTATTATTATTATTATTATTATTATTATTTTACTATTATTACTTTTATTACTATTATTACTTTTACTTTTATTGTTATTATATATTTTTAATTACAATTATTTTTATTATTATTATTACTTTTACTTTAATTATAACTTTTATCATTACTTTTATTTGTTATCAATACTTTTATTATTATTATGATTAATTTTATTATTTTGTAAAACTATTACTTATTATTACTTTTATTATTGTAATACTTTTATTATTATATTTTTAATACCATTACTTTTATTTTTATTTATTTATTATTATTATTATTATTATTATTATTATTATTATTATTATTAATAAGTGTTGAAGGGTTTTTTTCTATTAAATAAATTTGCATTGTTAAACCTTATTTCTTCTTTATATCTTATTTATTTGCTTTTTATTTCTCCTTTTATCTCATTTATTTATTTTTCCTTTATATATAAAAACATTTCCTATTTTTTTCATGTATTTCTGTTTTATTTCTACCATGTTTTTTATTTTTCCTTTATTATTCCCTATTTTCTCATTTGTTTCTCTTTTATTTCTCCATCATTTCTTTTGTAGTTTCCCAATTTTTATTTTAAATTTTCTAATTTTTCCTTTTTTTCTATTTTCATTTCTTAATTTCTGGTTTATTGGGTTTTTTTTTTAAAGTTTTTCATTTTTTTTTTTTATTCTCCTTTATTCTTCCCTATTTTCTCATTTGTTTGTCTTTTTTTCTTATTTATTTTCTTATTTATTTTTCCATCATTTTTATTTCTCTTTTTTTCTACTTTCATTTCTTAATTTTTGGTTTATTTTTTCCTAATGTCTCATGTATTTCTATGTTATCTATTTCTTAGTTTCTCTATCATTTCTCATTTGTTTAGTTTTTTTATTTCACTTATTTCTCTTTTATTTCTCTGTTTTATTCTTTATTTCTCTTTATTTTTCTTTAGTTTTCCCAATTTCTATTTTTTATTTATTTCCCTTTTATTTTCTTTTATTAAGTTTTCTGTCATTTCTCTTAATTTTTTCTTTTTTTTCTTTTATTATTATTATTATTATTATTATTATTATTTAATAAAATCTTTTTCATTAATAAAATTTTGGCTAATTGAGTCACTAAAGTTCCACAAAATTCGCATATAAACAATAAAACCATAAATGGCCAAAAGTTTGTGGACACCTGACCATGAGCTTGTTACAGATCCAATTCCAGAACTATGGCCATTAATACTGAGTCATCTGAAAAGCTTTGTATAAGATTTTGGAGTGTTCCTGTGGGAACCTGTGCCCATTTAATCAAAAGAGTATTAGTGAGGCCTGGCTCACAGTCGGTATTTCGATTCATCCCAGATGTGTTTAGTGGGGTTGAGGTCAGGAACTGGAGTTCCTTTAAACCAGACCAGACCAGGTCTTTATGAACCTGAAGTTCAGGACCTCACGCTGGAAGAGGTAAAAGGTAGATCAGACAGTAGAGATGTGATGGTGGACCCACATTATTTTCTTTTGTATTTCTGTTGATGTTGTATTTGGATTCCATCCTGCCACGTGTCTCTGCCCCCGTCTCACCAAGCTGCTCACTGGCTGACCGTGTTCCTCCACCCACTTTAACCATCCAACCAAACGTACCTGGATCACCCAGAGCCATCGAGTCCCCGTCCACCCTGCTCAAAACACAACGCTGCCTCAAACACCGAACGTCCATAAAGGTAGGAGAGAGTTCTGATCATTTCCTCTCGTTCTGATCCACTGCTGTGTTCTGTTACTCCATCAGAAGCGTTTGATGATGAATGATAATGATTTTATTTGATTAGATCTGCTTTTAATGATTCTTTGATCTCATATAATCCTAAAACCTTCCCTGAGGGGTGGAGTGAGGTTGTGAGGATCAGGGTACCAGCATGAGTGAGACTCCAGGTACAGGAGCAAACGCTTCAAAACCCTTTAATCAATCTGAGAAGATCTACAGGATATATAACGGTCATCTGTGGTCGTTTCTAATATAAGTCGGGACTGTCTAATGCCAGATCTTATTATATACACTATATAGGACCAAATGTATTGGGACGCCTGACTGCGAGCTTGTCGGACGTCCAGTTTCAAAAACAAACCTCTGTGTGATGTTTACGTCTAGAACAACAGCTGCTCTTCTGAGAAGCTTCTTACAAGACTGTAGTATTGAAGTGAGTCTGTGTGTGGGGATTTGTGCCTGTTTGTACAGCTGGGAGCTGATCGATCAGTCGGTGTTCCGGTTCATCTCAGAGCTGTTGAATGGGGCTGAGGCCAGGGCTATAAAGAAACAGGACAGGGCCTTCCCTAAGCTGTTGCTGCAAAGTCTGAAGCAGATAATTTCCTTCATATGGCTGATTTACATTTGCAGCATTTAGCAGAAGCTTCATCCAATTTGAAGCAGTTGAGACTTAAGGTCCTTGCTCTGGGTCTTAACAGGGGTGGGGCTTGAACCAGCAACCTTCTGATTACTATTCCAGTACCCCACTACACTTCCTAGCTACCACGTCAACTACAGATTGAACTCAGTAAATAGAAGCCGTGTCCAAATGCAAACGTCTGCTGTCTAGTCGAGGTGCCAGCACAAGTGGTGGAGGAACATGTAGAGCATAGCGTGACCCCAAGACAAGTGCTAGTCTGTTGCCCATAACTGGCCAGTGTGGGGGTGGTGCAAGCGGTAGAGGAACTGTAACAGGGAATTGAGAGTCCAGGTCCAAATCTAGTAGGTGACTTGGCACTTTGATAAAGTCTGGATGGTCCTTCTGTGCAGGTGGTATCATGTGGGAACGGATCCTCTGTTGTTTGGCCTTCGCCTTCCTCTTGGTGGCTTCCTCTGCGGCCTCGACGGAGGACCACGGTGGTGAGCATCATTCAGCCGATCATCATCTACACCCCGCTCTGAACGAGTCCCATGACGTGGCGAACAGGTCCTACCAGAGACTAGCGAGAATCAACGCCGACTTCGCCTTCGCCCTGTACAAGAAGCTGATCAGCCAGGCCGACGCCAAGGGCAAGAACATCTTCTTCTCTCCGCTGAGCATCTCCATGGCACTGTCCATGCTGGCCCAGGGCGCCAAGGATGAGACCCAATCAGAGATCTTCAGCACTCTGGGTTACGGTTCCCTCACCGTCGATCAAGTCAACGAAGCCTACGAGCAATTACTAGACGTCCTGGGTCACAGTCAGGACGCCATGCTGCTGGAGACGGGAGGAGCTCTGGCTGTCCGAGAGGGATTCAAAGTGGTCGAGAAGTTTCTGAAGGACGTACAGCATTTCTACCACGGAGAGGCCTTCAGCGTGGACTTCTCCAAACCTGAAGTGGCTGCGCAGGAGGTCAACAAGTACATCGCCAAAAAGACCAACGACGTGATCACCGACATGGTCAAGAGTCTGGATCCGGACACCGTCATGGTGCTCATCAACTACATCTACTTCAGAGGTAGATCTTCCAGAGTGTTCTTTAGAGTGTTCTTTAAGTAATTCTCTGAAATTTTTAATTTAATCTTCTAAGGTAAGTGGCGCAAGCCGTTCGATGTCAAGCACACCCGCAAAGCTAGCTTCTACGTAGATGCTAAAACCAAGGTGACCGTAGACATGATGACAAAGACCAGCAGATACGAGTTCTACCAGGACCAGAACAACTTCACATCCGTCATCATGGTGCCCTACAAAGGAAACATGTCCATGATGATCGTCCTGCCTGACGCAGGAAAAATGGACGAGGTGGAGAAGAACATCGACATGGAGAGTCTCATGTACTGGTACAAGAAGCTCTCCAAAAAACGGTAAGACCTGTATGCACTGTATGACCAAAAGTTTGTGGACACTTGCATTCATTTGGAGGTGGCCCATCTTTGAGGCGATACCAGTCTTATGGAAAGGTGTTCCAGAACATTTAGTCCGTGGGTGGTCGTGCTGGTTCAGTTGGCAGCCTTTGGAAGGTCAGGCACATCACTGAGGTTCCTTCACACCAGACTTGTTGAATCAGCTCCTTTAATCAGTGCTTAGGAGAAGAACCACATATTTTGGCCACACTACGTGACCTCATCAAGATCTACACTTGAGTTCAGGTGGTGATGAGAGTCTGCCAAAGTACTGTAGGTACCAACACATACATCTAGAGATGGTTCAGAGAAAAAAAACAGGTAGCGGAGTTGACGTAGAGTTTCAGGAATCCAGGGTATCATCTGTGAGGAGGTTCTGATGCCCTGTATGAACCTTGAGTTGAAAGTAGTTATTGAGATCTCTATGGTTCTCCTCTGGAAGAGAGTGGGTCCCACCCATCAAACACAGGGGTAGAGGCTCCATTGTGTGGTAAAGTAGATGCTTAGTTTGTGGGCAAAGGATTCTGGGTACTGCTCTAACCCCTACCTGTGGTCATAAGATGTAGATAGAGACCAGAAGATTAAGGGTACAGGTATAAGTAAAGCACAAGAAGCATGGTACTTTGGAGAGCTTTGAGGTAGAGCCACTGTTCCCTGAAATTAGGAGGAGCCCCTTTGTTGGCTCTGGTTTGGGCTGTTCTACTAGAGAGATGATGTTTACAGATGTTTGGGAGCCCCTAGGATGAGCTGGAATCCTTGGCCAAGGTCATGGAGATCTGGAGTGACCCGTCCACCTGTGTTTCCTGCAGATCGGTGAAAATTTCAATGCCCAAGTTCTCCATCTCAGCCTCGTCGTCTCTTAAGAAGATCCTCACGGAAATGGGCATCAACGGTGCCTTTTCAGACGGCGCTGACTTCTCCGGGATCAGTGAGGAGATCAAACTGAAGGCCTCCAAGGTATGGACAGAGTGGTAACTCTGGACATTCTTTTACTCCATATACTGTTTACTCAAGACTAGATGAAGATGCAACATGTGTTCTCCACAGGTCCTTCACCAGGCGGTCCTCAAAGTGGACGAGAAGGGCACGGAAGCAGCCGGTACGACCACTTTAGAGATGATACCCATGTCTCTTCCGCACACAATGAACCTCAACAGGCCATTTCTGGTCTTCATCGTGGAGGAGACCAACCCCATCGTCCTCTTCATGGGGAAGATAACCGATCCCACAGCATAGGGGCAAGAAGGTCGTGTGCAGACTTCTGAGGAATTGCTAAGGGGCAGGTCAGCCAACAAACATCTCAAGTAGGAGTTACATAGTTTTGAGGTATCTGGAGGATCTGCTGTGGCTTCCAGAGAGCTGCAGGTCATCTAAGTGTTGTAGACACATAAATTGTATCTAGAAATAAAAAAAGCTTTTTTTCAAGAACTTGTTTGTTTTCTTGTTCTTCAGACAATCCAACCAGGTTGGTGGCATCACTGAGTCGTCAATCTTGGGTTCAAGGTTTGGTGGTGCGACCAGCCTGGCTGGGTATTGAACAGACGCAGAAGTGTACTGGACCTTCTAAATGTCCAGGAATCTAGGCTTTATTCAAACCACAGCACCGGTTCTTCTCATGTAGTGCTTAATGAGACTGGAGAACCCAGAATCCTCCTGCCTCCTAGATCATCCTCTTGAACTTTCATCTCTAGCTCACCCCACAAGCTAGTTGCTCTTCTGGAAGATCCATCAACTCGCACTTGGTTTTAACTGAGTCTATAATGCCATGGACCTCCAACAAGGTTCCTAGGGCCAAAACAAGTCCTCCAAAAGTCACAGATCCACCTCAGCACGTAACTTAGTTTTCCACCAAACCCACCTGAGTGCTGTAAGCTCAATCAGGTGGCCGAGAGAGGAAACCAGCTTAGGAGAAACCAGTAGCTCAATCATCTGCGCCTCCGTGCCCCCTCAGTGGGAGCTTCTTGTGTGACCGTGAGGTTTTAACTGGAATTCTCCAGCCACAGTGGTTCACTTCAGGTGTTTAATCTAGTCAGCACTTGTGTGTCCAATCAATACTCGTCCTCTCCAAACACTGCTGCTCAGTCCGGGGTTTGAACCCGAGTTTGTGAGTGCAAAGATTACATCTCACTCCCAGAATGCTCGAATCGTTCTATTAAATAAAAGTAGAAAGAAGAGATTTAGAAACAGGTTTAGAATTTGATGCTGTAACAGACTCCAAAAAAGTTGGGACGGAGCCGGAATAAGAGTGAGATGTTGATGGAATGTTAAAGCTCCAGTGTTTTAGGTTCCACAGTGAGCAGGTGAGTTGGTACCAGTTGAGGGAACCATGATCGACCACCAAAGAATCAGTCTCTACAAGCAATGACGGGGCGTGGCTCACCACTGTGTTTCACCATCTACTATACAGAGACACTGCAGGGTTTTCCGGGCCTTAGATCATCTCAGATGGACCGAGAGACAGTGGACACGTGTGCTGTGGTCAGATGGGTCCATTGTTCAGCTCATGTTCTGGAAAAACATGTTGTTTTGGGACACCACGTCTAAACAATTGCTAACAGGTGTAATACATGAATTATATACTATACTTTCAACTTTGCGGCAACGGTTTAGGGAAGGTCCTTTCCTGTTCCAGCATGAGTGAGCTCTATAAAGACGTGAAGAAAAGCTCCAGCGTTCTGCACAGAGCCCTGAGCTCAGCCCCACTCAACAGCTCTGGGATGAACCGGAACACAGACTGATCGATCAGCACCCAGGCATACTGAATGGGCTGAAATCCCCACAGACATACTACAAAGCTTTGTGAGAAGCTTCTCAGAAGAGCAGATGTTGTTCTAGCTGAAAGTATCACACAGACGTCACTCTGATTTAATAGTTTGATTTTGAAACAAGATGCCCGACAAGCTCTCGATCAGGCGTCCAAATAGTTCTGCAGGTAGTCGGTACAGTCTGTGTTTACTCTGGGATAAGAGAATACTTGACCCCGCCGGACTCTGAACATTGATTTATTTCATCACGTACGTCCAGACGCCCACACACTGCTGACCAAACACACACGGCAAACACGTCCACGCTCCAGACTCGGCTGTGTGCTAAAGTTTGTGCACCCCTGGTGGAATTATAGGTAGATTTTTACAGTAGGCGGAGCCGCGTAACGACCAGGACCATGTATCTGTGGAGAGTATAAAGTATTCGGACACCCGTTTAAATGTAGAATCTCAGAACTAAAGGGAGTGATTTTTAACCTCTGCACAGCTTGTACTAACACTGAGTAACCACGGGCGCCTCTATACAGCCGACTGAAAATCTAAACCCAGACTAGAACATCACCAGTGAGATCTGGGTTCGAATCTCAGCAGGTACTCTGGATTGGTTCCTGCCCTGCGCCCAATGTTAATAATTTAACACTGGACTGTATCACAAACATGAAAGAATTATTTAAAATTCAATAAAATTAATCTGACGGTTTGAAAAACATAAATTAAATAAATTAAATGTTTCTAAATCATTAATAAATAAATAATTATTAAATAATTCTCTTATTTGTGCACATTAGAGAGTAGACGCAGTGAGCAGAATGTTTTATAATCGTTATATTAATGTTCGGTTGATGTTGTTGGTGTATTTCTGTATTACTGCTCCTGATCAGCAGAGGGCGCTACAGTCATCTAATAGAACTCAGAGTTAAACTCTCCGTGGTTCCGCTGCAGGGGGTCCGAGTGTTTTTATTTAAATATTGACATGTTCTCCTTTTATGGGTCTGATGTCTGATGGGTCTGATGTTCTCTTTTTTGGGGTCTGATGTTCTCCTTTTTGGGGTCTGATGTTCCTTATTTTTGGGGTCTGATGTTCCTCCATTTTAAGGTCTGATGTTCCTCCTTTTAGGGTCTGATGTCTGATGGGTCTGATGTTCCTCCTCTTTGGGGTCTGATGTTCTCCTTTTTGGGGTCTGATGTTCCTCCTCTTTGGGGTCTAATGTTCCTTATTTTTGGGGTCTGATGTTCCTCCTCTTTGGGGTCTGATGTTCTCCTCTTTGGGGTCTGATGTTCTCCTTTTTGGGGTCTGATGTTCCTCCTCTTTGGGGTCTGATGTTCCTCCTCTTTGGGGTCTGATGTTCCACCTCTTTGGGGTCTGATGTTCCTCCTTTTTGGGGTCTGATGTTCCTCCTCTTTGGGGTCTGATGTTCCACCTCTTTGGGGTCTGATGTTCCTCCTTTTTGGGGTCTGATGTTCCTCCTTCCTTGCTTGCAGTAATTTTTTGGATGAGACTCTCTCGCTGTTTCTGTATCAGTCTGGAGGTGTGAAATAGTTTAGGGATTAATTTGCGGCTCTAATCGAGGGGATTAGTTTCACACAGTGAATGTAAATCGTTTGAGGGTTATAATAATTTATTTTTATTTTTGGCTGAGCGGAGAGAGTGCTCTCTCTCTCTCTCATTATTTGTTCGTATTTTCAGGATCAGATCGATGCGGCGGCCGCTGGATTAGCCGCGGTGTGAAACCCCGGGACCGGCGGGATGAATTGTAATTGGTCCTGATGAACGTTAGCGTTAGAGGGTTTGTTCTGCTCGGCGGGGTTTTGTTGACGGTGCAGGATGGGTTCCAGTCCCGCTGAAGGTTTCTCTCTGCTCAGCTCCTCAGAAGTCTGGATCCATTTTCTGCTTCACTGAACCGACGGCCTGAAATAATCCAAACAGCATCGGTCCGTTCTCCAGCGGCCGCACATGGTTTATTTTATTCTCTCCTCTCCGGCCCCGCCCGGGATGGGGGGGGGGGGGGGGGGGATGGGGGGGGGGGGTGAGAGGGGGTGTTGGAGGGTGGATTTACACTCCAACACTTCTACAAGTTCATTATCTGTTTGTTTATAGATACAGTGATGTTCCATCAGTCCATCATTCTCTTAGATTTCTTTCTTTCACATGGATATGCAGTTCTTGATTTGGAACACAGCCAGACGAATATACAGGACTTTGGTTTATTTATTTTGAACACAGCCGGACACACATGCAGAACTCGGTCCGATTCATTTGGAACACAGCCAGACAGCGACAGACCTAAACACATGTACGTTAGGATGTGTGTAATGTAGCTTAGCGCAGTGCTGTTAGCTGTATGAAATATGCAGAACTGAATCAAACATTAAGCCTATTCCTAATAGTTGAGTTGAGTTGTTTACTGAAGTGTCGGACTTGTTATGGATCCAAAACCTCCCAAAACGACGCTTTACGCTGCAGATTTAATTTGTTCCGATGGCGAAGCGCTGCCGATCGACCCGCCGCCGCTACACCGCATCATCACGCCGGCGTCTGATCACACGCTCGGATTATTACAGAAAACGTCGTTCAGAGCAAAACAATCACAGAAGCAGCTACAGAGCATCAACGTCACGCCGGAGAAACTGCTCATGAATAAAAGATTTCATTAACATGTTCATCTTTCATCTTCGTCATGGAAAAGGAGATCAGAGAGATCAAAGAGACGAGCGATACAATCAACAAAAGAGATTTAATTATCCTCGTCCTGCTCAAAACACTCTCATCTCATCGTCTACTACAGGAACACGTTTATTATTCTATATTATTACTCACCGCGCTGGTGTTTTTATAAAGGTCCGAAATTTACATCCACTCCAAACTCAACTGCATAAACACCGAGATTCTCATTAACATGCTAATAAAATAATAACATTTAATTCCTAATAAACTATAAGGACACAGAGCATGAGCTTTTAGGACTTCCTTTTTCACAAACAAATACTTGACATGATCAGGCGTCCACAATGTTCAGAAGTTCAGAAGTTTGGAGTCACGTGGTTGATAGACGAGATTCAGGGTTCAGGAGTGTGTGAGTATAAAACGTAATACAGCGTACGTGAAGCTCTGCACGCGGTCCGAGCGCTTAAACCGGCGTGAGATTTAATAATTAAAGCTTTATAATAAATAGAGCAGTAATTAAAAAGTCAGAGCGGTGCTTCACCACGGAGAATCAGAACTAATGCGGCTTTAATTCAGTCCTGACTCTCGTTACCCCCGATTTCCCACCGCAATTATTCATCTCACCGTTAAATCCACGACGGCTCGGGTTAGAGGAGCTGCACGGCGTACGGAGACGCTCGGAGATCAGAGAGATCCAACACTAGAGTTTAAATGTGTTATTGTAAAGCTGGGACAGTAGGTACAGTGATGTGGGGCCTCCCATCCAAAAGACGTCCCATTTTAGCATGCTAGCATGAATCAACCTTGGTATGGAGACCACTCTTCCAGGTACCAGATGATCCTGAAGTCGAACTTGAAGTCGCTTGAGACTCGTTCAGGCTTTTGAGAACAAGATAATCAGAAAACTGCACGAGGAAGATGATCACCACTGAGCGAGTGTACGAGACAGAACAGAAACGAGCTTCTGAACACATCAAGTGTTTTTTGCATATGTGAATCTCCTCAGTCTTTCAATAATATTATGCACGGATGATGGAGAAGCATCCAGAATCCTTGCTCATGGAGGAACAGAAGCTCTGAGATGAAGACAGACATTTAATACCCCCCCAACATCCCGCCCCTCAACCAATTAGGCACAGAAATGCATATATTATTATTATACTATATTTTATAATATAATAATAATAATTATTATTATTATTATTATATTTGTTATTATTATTATATTTGTTATTATATTTATTATTATTATTATATTTGTTTCTATATTTATTATTATTATTATATTTGTTTCTATATTTATTATTATTATTATTATATTTGTTACTATATTATTATTATTATTATATTTATTATATTATTATATTTATTATTATTATTATATTTATTATTATTATTATTATATTTATTATTATTATTATATTTATTAATTTTATTATTATGTTTGTTATTATTATTATATTTGTTATTATATTTATTATTATTATTATATTTGTTTCTATATTTATTATTATTATTATTATATTTGTTTCTATGTTTATTATTATTATATTTGTTACTATATTATTATTATTATTATTATATTTATTATATTATTATATTTATTATTATTATTATATTTATTATTATTATATTTATTATTATTATTATTATATTTGTTTCTATATTTATTATTATTATTATTATATTTGTTTCTATATTTATTATTATTATATTTGTTACTATATTATTATTATTATTATA
>NC_085996.1:638700-691200 GCF_030014385.1 Trichomycterus rosablanca
TTAATAAAAAACTACAGAAATAAATACAGAAATAACTTAATTAATTAATTAATGAAAATCAAAAAAATAAGTAAATAAATTAATCAAAAATTGAATGAATAAATTAATAAATGAATAATTAAAATAATTATTAAAAAAATAAATACATAAATAACTAGATTAATTAATTAAATAAATGAATTAAATAAATGCATAAAATAAATGAATAAATACATAATTGAATAAATAAATAAATAAATAAATAAATATATGAATTATTAAATAAGTAAATAAACAACTAAAATTATTAATGGATTAATCAATAAAATAAATAATAATTCATCTGCTGCCACAATATTAAAATCATTTATCTTATATCACTGTGATGTAATCACTGTCATTAGCAGGGGTGTCCACATACTTTTGGCCGTGCAGTATATCCTGTCTCTCTCACCGCTCGATGGCTGCAGAGTTTTCTGGCGGTTGAATGCAGCGTTAGCCTCTGATTAGCATGAGCAGTGAACGCTCGTTATGGCATTTAGCATCGAGTCACTCGTACTGTAACAGCGTAGCATCATCTAAAGGTCAAAGAGTTAATGAACTGCGCCACAGCGATTCCACACGTTTATATGCTTCATTAGATTCATATTAACGTCGCATTTAGCTCTGTTTATAAATAAAGAAGCTGCTCTCTGCTCTTAGTGGTTAGTATTTACGCCTTTATCCAAAACAAGCATTAACAGGAACACTGATGGAATAGGGGGGAACACACCCCCGTCCCAACTTTTCTGGAGTCTGTTACAGCATCGAATTCTAAACGTGTTTGGAGAAAAGGGACACAGGGACACGACCTTCCCCAAACTGTTGCCTGAATATCTAAACCCATTTATCATGAGGTGTCCCAATACTTTAGTTATTCTAGTGTAGCACAGGAGGCAGAGCCCGGCCGGTGGTGACGTGGCGCTCGGACCTTGTCCGGGTGAGCCCCCGTCTCTGAGGAACGGTTCTCACTGTAAAACACGACCTCACAAAGGAGCGAGCATGAACGCAGCCTGAGAAAATACTTCCCCGACTGCACACAGCAGCCTTTTAATCCCAGACTCACATCTGGTTCTGCTCCGTGTCCCAATACTTGTGGTTTCTCTGTACCTTCCACCGAAGGGTTAAGAACCCTCTCCACGGGCGCCCGCTCCCCTCTGCTGTTCCTCCCCCCAAAATAAAGAAAAAACCCCAAACCTCTGCATATTTTCTCCTCCTGCGTCTCCCTGGAACGAGGGATTAGGGGCGGGGGGCGAGAGGGGCGAGGGGGGCGAGAGGGGAAGGGCGTCTTTGAACTCGCCCCACCAAATAAAATCTTGTCAAAGCAAATAAAGTCGGTAAGTAGAAGCTGGAGGAACCGGCGCTCCTGACCGAACCTAACCAGGCGCCCCGGCTCGGAAAAACCAGCGCAGCTGTAAAAATAGCTTTTAATTGCGCCGGCGCGGCCGCACGAGGGCGAAGCGAACTCTGGTACGTACCACTTTGCTCGGGACTGGAGACGCTCTTCCGTTTTCGACGTCCTGAACAACCAGGGGAGGAGAATACAGACGGAGCCGAACGAGGCTCTTTTATTTCTGCATTTACTCCCAGTTTAGTCGTAGCCAGTTCCTCTCCCTCTGCTGGAGACCCCGATGGCGTACCAACACACCCTCCCTCAGACGCGTGAGCGCTTCACTGACCCCTTCTTATTCGCCCGTACTTTGGTGGATCGGTGCGTGAGGTCGGTCTCGCTCACGGAGAGTCACGCGCTGATCTCCACGTTCCTCCACTTCTGTACAGGCGCCTCGGGCTACCAACCAGCGTCCTTAAACAGCCTTGAAGACCCCGCCCACTTTTTAGTCCCGTCTTTTCCCACCCAACTAATTTTGCCTGCACTTCCAATCGTGCCCTCTAGGGGGCTCCCAGCCGGCCGGTAGCAGAGCTGAGATTCGAGGCCCACTCAACAGCTCTGGGACGAATCAGAATAACAACTGAGGTTTTCTTGACTTGCTCTTTGGACCGAACAGGCACAAATTGACTCTAGCGTCAGTATGTGTTAGCATTAGTTACATGTGACAATTATATGTATATATATATATATAATTATTATTATTATAAATCTCTTAACCCACAACACACACAATGTGTAAATGTTCCAGCAGCTTCCGGTGTAGTGATGAAGCGTCGCTCCCTACTCCCTACACCGTCTGAAGTTCACTTCATTTGAACATTCTCGTTACCTTTGGATCAGAATCTCACTTAAAATGGTGGAATACCCTACGTAGTGCACTTCACAGGAACAGCCGGGGTGAATGGAACGCTCCTACAGAATCGGTGCTGATGGTTGAAAGACGCTTTCTGAACCAATCAGAGCTTCTGATTGTAATTGTTAGTAAGAAATGCTGTTATTTACATTTATTCGGTTTGCGTCACACAGATGACGCGGTAATGAAACGCTCGATCGGCTTTCTAACGACTTCCTGTTTTACTTCACCACCGGGAAAAGTTTGGAGGTTTTTAATTATAAGCACATTTACAAAATACATGTTCTGTGTAGATTATATTGACTCGTGACTCGACTCGGACTCGTATTTTCTGACTTGTGAACATCTCTGGGTCGGGCGTCCGAATACTTTTGGCCGTATACAGAATTTGACAAGTATAACAAAAAACCTGGAATTTTATTCATTTATTTATTTGTAAAAATGGATTTTATTGTGAAATTAACCAAATATCAGCGGAAATAAAAAATAAAAATAAATCCTTGACTGAAAACCAGCGCCCCCACCAGGACGTCGAAAACGTCTCTATAGTACAAACCACAGCGGCGCAACCGCGAGCGGAACCACGATCAGGAACCGAGTCCTGGGAATGTATCAAAAATACAAGATAAATCCGTGTATGAATCCGAGAGTCGTTTAAATTAGCACGTGTGTCCCGTCACGTGTGGCAAAAGTCCACGGTGGGCACGTTGCTGCTCTTGCAGAACACCAGGCTGTTGTTGCTCCGGTGGCAGTCCCGATACCCGATGCCCACGTTGGGCGTGTAGACGGGCTGGATCCTAAAATCGCCCTTCAACAGCTGCTCGTTGTTCAGCGGCACGATCTGAAAGCTGGTCTCGGTTATCTCCAGGATGGAGTTGTCCTTCTTGGTGCCCGCCTCGCAGTAGTCGTCTTTCCTCCTGCCCCGGCTGTACTTCCACTCGGACTGGGCGCGGGACGCCCGGCTCTTTCTGTGCACGTGCCAGCAGAACAGGCCGAGCAGGGTGATGAGAACGATCAGCGCCACGCCGCCGATCACTCCGGCCAGGAGGAAGGTCAGGGTGGGGTCCTGCTGCGCCACCTGCTCCGACTCCGTGTTCCCCGTGTTCCCGGGGCTTCTGGGCGCGGCTTTGGTCCTTATTTCTGTGCAAATGGTGTCCTCGCCGGGGCGGTAGCTGTTTAGGGTGTCCAGAATGTACACGCAGATGCGGTAGTCGGACTTGGGCTCCAGGTCATACAAGCCGAGTCTGCGCTGGTCTCCGGGTACCGTCCTCTCCCGACTGACGTCCATCATCAAGCTCTGGCTCCGTTTCACCCAGGTGACTTTGTACGCTGTCACGGTGAAGTAAGACTCCCAGGAGACCTCAGCGAACGTCGCGTTCACGAACAGGACGGACATTTTCATGGGGTCTTCGTACGGAGGAGGGAAATTGGGAACAAACTGTGGTGGAGGGGGTGTGGGCCGGGTCGTGGTTGGGAACGAAACAGTGGACGGTCCGGTGGTAAGACGTGAGGTCCATGGAAGGTCGGTGGTCCTGTGAGGGAGTGGTGTAGTCGGAGGTAACTGAGTGACCCGCGGATAGACGGTAGTGCTGCCAGGGCATTCCAGGGTGTCAACCGGTAGCTCTCGGATTACCATGCCCTTCAACCGGTCGGGCCGGTGACAGATGAACCCTTTGACGTTTGTGGAAGATGGTAAGGACTTCAGCCAGGTAACAATCCACTTGACGGCGCAGTCACAGCGCCACTGATTGTTCCGCACGTTAAGATGCGTCAGGCTTTTCAACCCGTTGAAGACTCCCTGCGGTAAAGTCTGAAGGACGTTCCCGGACAAGTCGAGCTTCTCAAGCTGTCCGAGGCCGGAGAACGCCGAAACCGAGATGTCTTTCATCTGGTTCTCCTGTAGATATAACCTAACAAGTGACCCTGGAAGCAAGGATGGGGGCGTCGTCAGGGAATTGCGGGTTAACGAAAGTTCCTTCAGGTTCACCAGGTTCTGGAAGGCTCCCTCAGCGATGGCGTCGTCCTCCAGAAGGTTTCCATCCAGGATTACCCGCTGCAGGTTGGTCACGTTCCGAAAGGCGTCCTGGTGGATCACGGCGATCCGGTTCTCATCCAGACGGAGCTCCTTCAGGTCAGTCGGTAACCCTGCAGGGATGCTGCTGAGGTGATTCTTGGTGAGGAAGAGGAGCTTGAGACTCGCCGCCTCCTGAAAGGCCCCGTCCTCGACGCCCACCGTGGAGATGGAGTTGTCATCCAGGTGCAGCTCCTCCAGCATCTGGAGCTGTCCCAGGGCACCTCTGGAGATGGTCTGAATGTTGTTCTCTTGCAGATGGAGGGTCCTCACGTTTTTGGGTAGGTTCAGCGGAAATTCGTCCAGCTGGTTCCCGTACAAGGAGACGAACTCGAGCGAAGCTACGCCGTGTAGCTCGCTGGGGAAGCCTGCGTTGTTTATTTGGTTGTTCTGCAGGAACAGAGTCTTGTAGCCCTCCTGGACCCCTAGAGGGACCGACGTCAGACTCCTCTCGTTGCAGTAAATGAAGGTCTTGTCACAGCGGCACACTTTGGGGCAGGACGCCACGGGGTCGAATTGCACATACAAGCCCAGGAACACAGTGAACCAGAAGCGAAGAAAAGTGGTCCAGTCATTGTGCAGGACTCCCATCTGAAACTCCATTCTGGGACAAAACGCCATGAGGTCCTCCTCGAACCCGAGGCCTGAAGAATCAGAAGTAAATCCAGCGAATAAGGTGCTTTATGAGATCAAATCTCACAGGAAGGAAGTCCGAGGTTAATCCCTCTATAATTGTCGGTCCTTCGCCTCGGCGCCGCGTTCCTCTCCGAGGGTGCAGGTTCCACGGCGGGACTCCCTCCGCCCGGAGCCCGAAACGCCCGCCCCGCCTCCTCTCCTCTCCGTTACACTCCAGTGGGCCTGAACCCAGGACGCTTCCAGCCGCTGGTACATCTGGGGCCCCGGACCTGTAAACCAGTGAGAAGTGATCAGGGTTCAGTAAACGTTCTTCTAACCTCAGGAGCTCCTCACTCAGAGTCCATGTGTTTAAACTGCAACTGTTCACACCAAGCTTCTTAGTGAACCATCTTCAATTAAAATAAATAAAGAATTAACTAGAATTAAGATTTTTTTGTATTAATTTGTTCATTTATTATTTTTATCAATTGCTTTATTCTGATCATCATCAAATATGTTGGTGTTTGGAATTACAAGATTACAAGCTTTAAGATTCTATGGTAAAAAAAAATATATATATATAATAAAAACATTAGATTTTTGCAGCATTTTGGTTCATTTTTAGCCTCAGCTCATGGTGAACCATCTTCAATAAAAAATAATAAAAACAAATAAATAACCTCAAGAATTTTGGCAAAACTAGGAATTAATAATGAATTACAAAATGAAGGAGATTTTAAGAAAAGACAAATATATATATTATTTGTTCATATTTATTTAACCATTTATTGTTATTATTATTATTATTATTATTTACTATTTTATTCTGATCATCATAAAAAAATTTTTGTTGTTTAGAATTAAAGCTTTGAGACGTCTATGGTAAAAAATTATAAACAAATAATAGATTTTTGCAGCATTTGGTTTAAATTTTGACCCTTAAGCTCTTGGTGAAACATCTTCAAAAAAAAAAAAAAAAAAAAAAAAACAATAAATAACTAAGAATTAATAGAGAATTCCAAAAAAAATTAAAGGGCATTTTTAAGAAAAAAAGCACTAAAAAGGAAAATAAGATCATTTAAAAATAATTAATAATAAATGAAAAATAAAAACAAAAAAAATTAAGGGGATTAAAAAAGAAAAAGAAAATATTTTTATTATTTTTTATTTATTTGTTTAACTTCTTTCTGATCGTCATAAAAAATGCTGGTGTTTGTAATTAAAGCTTTAAGACGTCTGTGGTTTACAATAATTATAATTAAAAAAAAATTGATTTTTGCAGCATTTTGGTTCAATTTTGATGCTTAAGCTCATGGTGAACCATCTTCAATAAAATAAAAAAAATAAAAATCTTAAAGAATTTTTAAAAATAAAATAAAAAAAACTATTTATTTTATTAGTTTCATTTGATTATTTATTATTTTTATTAACTGCTTTATTCTGATCAGTAGAAAAAATGCTGGTGTTTGGAATTAAAGCTTTGAGACGTCTGTGGTTATATAAAATATATAATAAAATATTGTTAAAGGGATTTAAGTGAAAGATTAACCAGAGAAAGTTTTAAATATGATCTATAATCCCTCAGATGATAAAAAAAACTTTGTATTTTTGGGGTTTTGGATGAACTCGGTTCTTTTTTTAGGAACTCGTTTATAAAACCTGAATGAACTCGGACAGAATGTGAGACAGAACGTGAGAAAGAAGGTGAGACAGAATGTGAGACAGAACGTGAGAAAGAAGGTGAGACAGAATGTGAGACAGAATGTGAGAAAGAAGGTGAGACAGAATGTGAGACAGAATGTGAGAAAGAAGGTGAGACAGAATGTGAGAAAGAAGGTGAGACAGAATGTGAGACAGGACATGAGAAAGAAGGTGAGACAGAATGTGAGACAGAATGTGAGACAGAATGTGAGACAGGACGTGACCCTGCAGCACATTCCAGTTAAAGCAGAACCCCGGTGCGGTTCCTCGGTTCCTCTCCTGTCAGTCGGGACTTTCCAGCCCGACGCTCGGAACATAAAAACACACTGCAGTCCTCAGAGCAGTCCAAACTCAATCACACACAGCCAAAAGTATGTGGACACCTCAGTATACACAAAAAGAGGGCGTGTCAGGAAAATATACCCTCCTCGTACACCACCGGGGCCTCCAGCAGAGGAAAAGGAACTGGCTATGACTAAACTGGGAGAAAATGGGAGAAATATCAAAGAGGAAAGCGTTTTAACAGCTGGTGTTTGTTTAGATTTAGTTTAGGGAAGGTCCTTTCCTGCTGCAGCACAAAGCGAGGTCCAGGTTTGAAAAATGAGACGTTAAACACAATCAAAGATAGAAATGACGATGATGGATTGTCTTAAACATATAAGCACACACGCCCAGAGAGGGCGTAAACACATGAGACATAATCATGTCCAGTCCCTCACCACAAGCTCAGACTGAAGACTTAATCTTAGTACCGACCCCACCACACACACCAGTAAGGACAGTCCAGTGGGTCACTGGTTAAATCAAACCATTAACAAAACCACGAGCTGTAAAGGTTCAGAATCCAGAATCCAGGAGCGTCTGAAAGAAACAGACAGAAGCCTGTAGAGATGTGGTGACCTGACGGGACCTGAAATCAGCAGCTCTGAAGAGTGTTCCATTCCAGAGAGGTGTCAGTTACAGGAACACCTCGCCTTACGTTGCTAAAAAATCCCTAAAAACGACCTAGACCCCCTATAAACCCTATAAGCAACCCCATAACGTAGCTGATCCAGCAAACCCTTCCACAGCTCAACACTTAATACGTTTATACAATTTAATCCATCTCTGATGTTCTTGTTGATGGAGGTGTTCTTTATCGCTGAAGCATCATCCGCGCCTCATCCTGAACGTCTCATGCCGCTTTATCGTAGCCACCTGATCTTCTAACGTTATAGCATGAGGAATAGCAGCACCAGCGCTAATAGCAAGAACTTTAAATATAAAATATTAAAGTCACACCTACACGAAGACGGTTCGAATTGACTGCTATGAAACAGCACCACCATGTGGCGGGACGCTGGAACTAAACATCATGTAAATGAGACAAGATTTTGAACATTTTTAATCTGGGTATGAAGAATCCAGGAGGTCTACATGGTCTGTACTGTATCTGTGTTGTGGTGCGTTTGGTGTTTTAGGGTTCCCACATCCTAGAGTTCAGATCAACCAGAAGAAATGAAAGGAGATCAGAGGAGCTTGAGGTTCGGAGATCAAAAAGTTCAGTTTTTTTATGTAGGGAAGTGATTGTGAGGTGGCGACGCTGATGTAGGAGGATAAAACGAGCGTGTAATAAATAAACAAAGTAAATAAGAAAAGTAAAACCACACCCTGATGTCTCACTGTCACAAACAACCAACTGTAGGATGGTTCAGGGTGGATCTCAGGTTCTCATCCTGGACCAGAAGATCCAGAAGCAGTTAGTGTTTCTGATCCTCAATCAGCCGATTCATGGAAACCGTTCCTCAAAGAAACGTTCCTGTAACCGTCCAGCTCCAGACTTCATTCCATTCTGAGCTAATTAAAACCAGACTGTACGACTGTACCAGTTCCTGGACGTACCGAAGCCTCCAGTAACCCGAAAATGGCTTTCAAACACGTTTTCCGCTCCAGAAACCCACAGAGGGACACGCCAGGGTTCAGAACGAGAGCCAGTGTTCGGTGAGGGGGGTGTTATGTGTTCGTCTGGGGGTCTGAAGGACCAGAATCAAGACGTGAACCCTACAGAGAAGCTCTTGAGAAGATGGTGAGAAACAGGAGGTAACAGGAACCTTTGAAGAACCGTCCATGGTTCCCTGAAGTACCTCGATGTTTGTTAGTGTCACAAATATGGAAACGAGAAATCCAAAAACACAAAAACCTGCACCAAAAGTACAGAAGATCAAAAAGGTTCCTCTATAGTTTCAGTCTGAAGAACCTGAAGAACCTTCCCTGCTACGTTTTATTTACATCTCAGCGTTCCCTCAGTTAGTACTGACCAAAAGTGATCTGTACTCCTGAAATGACCAACCTGTGCTCCGACAGGAGCGTAATCATTTAAAAATTAAAATTAAAACCCATTACAAGGAAAAAATTTTTTTCTTATTAAAACCTATTTAAGGTAAAAAGTTTAATGTGGCTCAATGTACTAAAACAACAACCCAAGGAACGCCAGCGTTCCCTCAGTTATTACTGGTTTTAAGTGCTCTGTACTACTGAAATGACCAAATTATGTTTTAAAAGGAAAGCTTTATTCTTAAAATTAAAACTTATTATAAGGAAAAAAGTTTAATGTGACTTAACGTGATAAAACAACGACCCAGAAACACCCGCGTTCCCTCAGTTATTACTGATCAAGTGCTCTGTACTGCTGAAATGATGAACCTGTGTTCCAAAATGCATGTATTAATTTATTTTTTTCTTAAAATTAAAACTTATTATAAGGAAAAAAGTTTAATGTGACTTAATATACTAAAACAACGACTCAGGAACACCAGCATTCTCTCATCTACTGTATTACTGGTCATAAGTGCTCTGTTCTGCTGAAATGATCACACTGTGCTCCAAAAGGAATGTAATCATTTTTACCTTATTAAAATGTAAAACTATTATAAGGTAAAAAGCTTAATGTACTAAAATAACGCCCAGGAACGCCAGCGTTCTCTCAACTATCACTGGCCAAGTGCTCTGTTCTGCTGAAATGACCAAACTGTGTTTCAAAAGGAACGTAACAATAAAAGTTAAAACCTATAATGAAGGGGAAAAGCATAACGTGGCTTAATGTACTAAAATAACCCAGGAACGCCAGCGTTCTCTCAGTTAGTACTGGTCATAAATGCTCCATTCTGCTGAAATGACCAAACTGTGTTTCAAAAGCAGCTTTCTCCTCATAATAACAGGTTTAAATAAGAAGAAAGATGCTTAAAATAATCATTCTTACGTTCCTTTTGAAACACAGTGGTCATTCCAGCAGAACACATGAACGATACTTGTCGTTATTTTAGTACATTAAGCCACGTTAGGCTTTGCTCCTTATAATAAGTTTCAATTGGAAGAATAAACCTTAGAGTAAAAATACTTATATTCTTTTTAGACAAGAGTTTGGTCAGCTGTACAGAACACTGACCGATACTGACTGAGAGAACGCTGCGTTCCTGCGTCGTTATTTTAGTACATTACTCCACTTTTAGCGTTTTAGACTCTCGCTGTTTTTAGGGGGTCACTGGTGCTCAAAAGCGTTCCAGATTCCACCAGGAACCCCCTGAGTTTGGACTAAAACTTTTCCTGAGAGTCTTTATGAACGGAACGATGATTTATTAATAATCGCGGTTCTGTGGTGCAGCGACTCACCGTTACAGTTCAGTCCAAAATCCACTTCTATTCCTCATTCACTCCTTCACCTCCTCCTGGATTCACTCCTGCAGTAAATCCACTCCTGTATGGTTGAGGTTCTTCAGTACTGATCCTCCTGAGCTCTCCTGCTGCTCCTCTCTCGCTTCTCTTCACATTCACTCCAGATCCGGTCCAGAGAGCGACTATCAGACCCGACATCAGATCCCGATCCGACTCCAGATCCTGTAACAGATCGAACATGAATCGGATCTGCGCTGAGAGAAGCGCGACGGCCAAGCAGCGACAGCGAGCGGAAATACAATCACCTCCTGATTCACTCATTTACCATCTCTCTCTCTCTCTCTCTCACACACACACACACACACACACACACACACACTGTTCTAAACTGAACTCCTGGTGTCCACACTTTTTTGGCAGAGGTTCCACAAACAGCTGCTGATTTTGCATATTCGTACTCGCACTATAATCCAGACACTAATGAAAACAGACCTGATCAAACCAAAACCTTCAGCACCTCCTGCACCTCCTCCTGCACCTCATACCAATCCTCTTACTGCTCCGAGTTCCTCATGTGTTCCAGCTGTGTGCTACCAGAGCTGTAAAATAGGGCATCAGACCCCAAAAAGAGGACATTAGATCCTAAAAAGGAAAACATCAGACCTTAAAAAGGAAAACATCAGACCAAAAAAAAGAGGAACGTCAGACCCTAAAAATAAAACCATCAGACCCCCAAAAAGGGCATCAGACCGTAAAAAAGAACATCACACCACAATAAGGAGGACATTAGACCCCAAAAAAGAGGAACATCAGACCCCAAAGAAAAGGAACATTAGACCCCAAAAAGGAGGAACATCAGACCCCAAAATAAGGAACATCAGACCCAAAAAAGAGGAACATCAGACCCTAAAAATAAAACCATCAGACCCCCAAAAAGGGCATCAGACCGTAAAAAAGAACATCACACCACAATAAGGAGGACATTAGACCCCAAAGAAGAGGAACATCAGACCCCAAAAAAGAGGAACATCAGACCCCAAAAAGGAGGAACATCAAACCCCAAAAAGGAGGAACATCAGACCCCAAAAAGGAGGAACATCAGACCCCAAAAAGGAGGACATCAGACCTCGACCCCACTGAACATCTTTGGGATGAATGGGGATGTAGACTGCCACTCAGGCTCACTAACTGACCAAATTCACACAGACACACTCTGAATCTTGAATCTTTTCTTTATAGAAGAATAAAGGTGGTGAGGATGATGATGCCCATGTTTTTGGAACAGGATGTCCAGCAAACTCGTGGTCAGGTGTCCACATACTTTTGAATCTACAGTGTGTATATAGTGTTTAATAGATAACACACCTTGAGGGGGTCCAAATCCGGCTCTACCTGGTGTGTTTGAGCTCTGTGGAGGCTGTTGGAGGTAGAAAAGGGCGTGGTGAGGTGTTCCTGGTCTGGAGTCCAAGTTAAAATGTCCAAGCTCGGGGACCAGGTGGTAAATAAAGATCTGTGGGCCCTCAGCGCGGCGTGGCCACCGTCACTCGGCTCCTGTGATTACGGTAATGACGGGGTTGGCGTGTCAGTAGGGTTTGTGTTTTGGATCACACGGAGGGGGAGACGTACACAAACATGTTGTCATGTCCACAACTGGCAGAGAAACGGTCAGATGGTTCTCAGCAGCGACTTCCGCCCGACTTCAGGACGTTCCTGCTCTGAAACGTGATCCACGCGGTCAGAAACGAGGAAAACAGCAGATAACCCTGAGAACGTGTGCTGCAGAGCGGCTACCAGAACCAGTCTGAGGAACAGGAGAAGCATTTTTGTCATTCTTTACATACGTGAGGGTGGTGAACTGATCTCCCAGAGGAACCTGAACCTCAGACCCTGAATGTTCATGTTTACGTGGTTTTAAACGCTCAGAGTGCTGATTCAGATCCGAACCCGGTTTACTGAGAGCGTTCAGTGAATCATGAAGCGAGACCTTTCAGCTCGAGTTTCTCTGAGGTCCCGCCGAGACGCTAAATCACCTGAAACCTGAAACCCTGAGAGATACTTCATCACAGATACACACACACACACACACACACACACACACTCTTCCTGCAGTCCTAACAACAGAGTTCTGGAGTCTGTCTGTGAGGATTTGTGGCCTCGCTGACTCCTGAAGCTTCTTCATCATGTCGTCCTGGACCCTGAAGCACCGGTGCAGTTTCTCCTGCATGTGACTGGAATTAGTCATTCAAATGCAGTTCTAAAATAATTCTGGGTAAATTCTATTCCAGTATTTGGAATTGTGAGTAACGCAGCCCAGACAGAACACCAATCCATAACAGGTCCTCAGCCATCCCCCCTTTAGACATAACCAATCATGTCTGCTGTAAACACAATAATAATAATAATAATAATAATAATAATAATAATAATAATAATAATAATAATAATAATAATAATAATATTATTATTATTATCATTATTATTACTTTTATATCTATTACTTTTATTATTATAATTGTTATTAGTATTAATTATTATTTATTTTATATTATTTATTATTATTAGTTTATTATTATTATTACTTTTTTATTCTTTTATTCTGCCTTGTCTTCTTCTCATTATTATTATTATTATTATTATTATTATTATTATTTTTAACATTATTAATTTTACCAATAATTAATATTACTATTATTAATATTATTATTATATAAAATAATCACTGAAATCATGTAAATCTGTTAGATTTTATTGATGATTATTAATAATAAATGTATAAAAACACTTAGAATATAAACTATATACCGGGGGGGAGTTGTGTCCCTGTGTCCTGTTATTACAGTAATGCCTGTTTCTAAACCGACTGGTTCACCTCCAGCGCTGGGACAACAGTTTAGGGAAGGCTGTGACTGTTCCAGCATGATGTGGGTGAACATTGTGCCCGACTCTAACATGAGGTTTTCATTTTGGGTGACGAATGTGCCGCACCGTGACCCTGTGGACCCCGCTTAGCCCCGCGGGCAGCATGAACCAGGGGGGCGAGACCACGAGTGAATCATTAGGGACCCGATCAGGTGATGTGGCAGGAACCCGGTGGTTTGTACTGATGGGTGTCGTATTTCTGGGTGTTTGGTGTGAACAGCATCACCTGAAGTACCTGAAAAAAACGAGGGTCAAACGCTGCCGCGCCCACGCCGGCGCCCGGGACAAAGAGGTGATTGTTCGCTTAAACGCCTGATCCATACGAGTGGAGCCACTTCTCACTTTTCCGCTCGGGTGAGTAAGTGAGGTTTTGACAGCGATGTAATCCGACACTAATCCCGCACTAAACCCCGCCGTTAATCAGAGTAACGACCCGCGACCGGGGAACCGACCCAAAAACACCCTGATAAAAGAGACGCCCGGCCATCAACGTCACACCAAACTGTTTACCTCCGCTTTACTCATTAGTTCAATTACACACCGATTAATCAGAGGAGAACGAGGAACGCAGAAACCTGCAGGAACCCAAAACTACAGAGCAGAACTTTTAATATTCAGTCTAACAGCTCGAGGTTCTAAATCACAGAAACAAGAGCAACAGAGCCGAGGAACCGCCACGATGGAACCACCAAGATGGAACCACCAAGATGGAACCACCACGATGGAACCAGCAGGGGATCCAAGAGTCTGAAGTCGGAGCTGAGAGGATTTGATTTTCTTCCTGATTAGGAGAACATCTGACAAACTGTTCCTCTGTTCCACTATTCCTGTGTTCCCTTGTTCCACTGTTCTTGTGTTCCCCTGTCCTAAGCCAATGTTCCCTTTTCCACTGTACTTCTGATTCACATTTCCAAATTTCCCTTTATGCCTCTGTTCCCCTGTTCCCTTGTTTCTTCTGTTCCACTCTTCTTCTGTTCCCCTATTCCCTTTTTTTTCTGTTTCTCTGTTCCTGTGTTCCCTTGTTTCCCTGTTCCACTGTTCTACTATTCCTCTGTTCTTCTGTTCCACTGTTTCCCTTTTTCCCCCTGTTCCCTTGTTGCCCTGTACCCTAGTTCTTCTGTTTTTGTGTTCCTTTGTTTTCGTGTTCCACTATTCCTCTGTTCTTCTGCTCCACTGTTCTCCAGTTCTACTGTTCCACTGTTCCTCTGTTCTTCTGTCCCACTGTTCCCTTGTTCCTCTGTTCTACTGTTCCACTGTTCTTCTGTTCCACTTTTCTTCTGTTCCCATTAATGTTCTTTATTATTGAGTGAATGCTTGGTGGTACTTTCAGAATCAGTAGAGACTAAACATATGAACAGACTGAGGAACACAGTGGGCACTTTAGGAACCCCGGTGCAGGAACTCTAGATCTTTTTATCATGATGGAACCTCAGGAGAAGCTGAACATTGTAATAAATGGACAGTGGTATGCAAACCAGCCCTCAGCTTACGTGGTTCACCCACCCAAACCAGGTATTCAAAAGAGGTGAAGGACCTTAAACATCCGGACTGCTGGAGGACCTAAGGGCTTGTTTTGGAGACCCTGATCCCGAAATCTGGGTTTGATGTTGGTGTTTAGTAAAACGAGCTCCAGAGTTCCATTATTAAAGCATTTTATTGGAGTTTGTAGACTCTAGAAGCTTGTGGAACCTGTTGATGGAGAAGAAACTGAAATAGTTTAGCAAACCGGCCTTCAGGCTTCTACAGATAGTTCACATAGTGACCCTTTCAACCCCTGACCTGCCCAAACCTGCTGCTCTGAGACCTTTCACTGGTATGAACGTGTTACGTGGTTGAGATCAGTAAAAGCGTGACCTGCTGAAGGAACCTGAGGGCTTGTTTCAAACATCTTGCTTATGTGTAGTGATACATGGACCAGTGTGCAGTCTTGTACTGGGATTTGTACACCAGTGGAGTTTGTAGGCTTTACAAGTGTGCAGGAGCTTGTTGGACTTGTGATGGAACAGAAGCTGGTGAAGAAGCGTGAAGAAACACAAATTATTTTTGTAGAACGTTTAGTTTTACTAAATAAATCCTCTCAAAGCCGCCAGCCAAGAACCGAAGTGGTGAAGAGAAGCTTTTGCTCCGGCTAATTAGGAAAGAACCTCCAGAGGAACCGTGAGGAACGTTCTTTGGATTTAAAGGCTTGGTGCGAGTATGTTGGGAGCTAGGAGCTCTGGAACCTCTCTAGTCTGGGTCTTTAGCTTTTATTCAAAGCAACTTACAGTACTCTGACAGTGTGTTGTCCAAGCATTGAGAGTTAGGGGCCTTGCTCAAGGGCCCAACAGTAGCAACCTGACAGTGGTGGGGCTTGAACCAGCGACCTTTTGATTACCTTAACCACTAGGCTTCTGTTATTTCAGCGCCCCCTTGACGACATTGAAGGCAGCGTTACTGGAAGGACCCAGAAAACTAGGACGATCGATGACATCATCACAATGTGGATTCAGGCGACATGAGACAGAAGGCACTGGAGAAAGAGGATCCAACTGTGCAACCAACAAATAGAGATTATTTTATTTAGTAAACACAGTGATTAAAGCTCCTCAGTTTTTTGTGTTCTTTTTGGTATTTGGAAGATGAATGCGCCGGTGCTCGCAGTGAGAAGATGAATGCGCCGGTGCTCGCAGTGAGAGAGTCCGTGGTGTTTATTTTATATCAGGTTACGTTCCTCATTCCTGTAACTCGGATCACCGGGAAATAAAAATAAACGCTTCACTTCTGTTAACGTTCCGGCCGCGCCGCTCACCGCTTCACATTAAATCTGACGTGACAGAGTCGAGGTGTTCGGCGTTTCCTGAACTTCTGAAACCTAAACGACGAAACAGCCCCGTGGGGGGTGAGGGGGTGGGTAAGTACGGGCGGAGCGGTCAGGACTAATCGATTCCACATGAGGAGAATAAACCGGAGCGCCAAGCGACTCGCCGACGGAAAACACAGACGCGTCGCTTTTCTTCACCTGTGAGCTTCGGCTGAGCAGATCCGACACTCTGAACCTCCATTACAACACGTTCACTACATGGTCAAAAGTATATGGACGCCAGATAATGCACAGGTTCCTATCCCCAGACCTCCCGCTTCCAATTTCCACTCTCCTGAATTCCTTCCACTCACGTGTCGAACAGTGGAAGTGGGAGTGTGAGTGTGTGTGTGTGTGTGTGTGTGAGTGTGTGTGAGTGTGAGTGTGAGTGTGTGTGTGTGTGTGTGTGTGTGTGTGTGTGTGTGTGTGTGTGTGTGTGTGTGAGTGTGTGTGAGTGTGAGGTCAGGCTGACTGACGCTGGAAGAGAAATCCTGGCTCACAGCTGACATTCCAATTCATCCCAAAGATACTCAGTGAGGTTTGGTCAGGGATCCGTGAACTCTAAGAAGTTCCTACACGTCAAACTCATCAAACCACGATGTAATGAACCTCAGAGGGACATGTGTGTGTGTGTGAGTGTGTGTGTGTGTGTGTGTGTGTGTGAGTGTGTGTGTGTTACAGCAAAATCGAATAATTATAAATGTAAAATAAAATATAATAAATAAAAAGTAAAATACAATTTTATGTGCATAAAAATAATACAGTCATTAGCATAAATATTATACAGTTGCATCAGAATATAATAAAAATATTATTATTATTATTATTATTATTATTATTATTAATAATAATATAATAATAATGTTTATAATAATATTAATAATAATAATTGTAATAATAATAAAAAAAGAATAATAATTGTAATAAAAAAAATAATCATAGTAATAATATAATAATAATACCGTTTAAAATAATATTAATAATAAAAAAAATAATAGTAATAATAACAATTGTAATAATAATAATAATAATAATAATAATTGTAATAATAATAATAATAATTGTAATAATAATTATAGTTTATAATAATAATAATAATAATAATATTAATTGTAATAATAATAAGAAGAAGAAAAAGAAGAAGAAAACCTTAAAGGTTCCTGGTTCAAGGCCCTTTATTAAGTTAAGTTGTCACTGTTGGGCCCCTGAGCAAGGCCCTTAACTCAATTGCCCAAATAGTTATTGGTCATAATTGTAAGTCACATAATTGTAGGGCAGCGTTGGCTCAGTTGTTAAGGTGCTGGATTAGTAATCAGAAGGTTGCCAGTTCAAGCCCTGCTGTCACTGTTGGGTCCCTGAGCGAGGCCCTTAACCCTCAGTTACTTGAATTGTGTTCAGTCTCTTTACTCCGGGAGCGTGGGTGAAAATCCCTGTCGTGTTAGAACTTCCTCCCTGTGGTCTGCGCTCGGTGAGGAGGAATCCAGCAGAGATGTGCCTTCAAAAACCGAAGGTCGTGGGTTCGGAGCTCATCCTGGAGTCATCTGAGTGACTCCTGACCCCGAGGAACACTCCAGGCTCTTGGTAAAGTGTGCTGTCAAAACAAGAACTCAAATAAAGAGAACCAGGAGAGAGAAAAACATCACTGGGGACAAAAGTATGTGGACGCTGTTCTAATGATGGAACAGTGGAAGCTCAGTCGCTAGGAGACGTGTCCACATATATTTAACCACACGGTGTATTTAGCGTCTGAGGAGACGGGGGACCGTACGAGCGGGAACAACCCCACCACCCCGCGGGCATCACTGACACAGTTACAGCCTCATCAGACCTTTGTGTTGGTGAATTATGATGTCATAATACGGAAAGATCATGTGACAGAGGATACAATTCACCTGTCCTTTCACACCGTAGCCTCCGGGCGTGTGTTAGCTGCTACGCTAATGTGAAGAGCTTGTTTTGTGCAGGCGTTGGTTTCTGTACCCAAAAGGTCACAGCCGGCGGTACGAGGCGTGTTCCCAGCATGCTATTTCCTGCGCTGTCATCATAGCTGAAGGAAAATTCCAGCCGTGTCCAAAATTTACGACAATGTTTTCTCATGATTATGTGGTATAGAATATCATGCTATTATATTCAGTATTTGTTTGTTTTCAGTATTTTTATTTATTTTCAGTATTTTTATTTAATTTCTGCATTTTTATTTAATTTTAATATTTATTTATTTTAACTAATTTTATTTAATTTTAGTATTTTTATTTATTTAGTTTTTTTTAATTTTCTATATTGTTATTTAATCTCAGTATTTTCATTTATTTTCTGTATTTTTATGTATTTTCACTATTTTATTTATTTTCACTATTTTATTTATTTCAGTATTTTAGTTTTTTCTGTATTTTTATTTAATTTTAGTATTTTTATGTGCTAATATATTTATACTAATTATAATAATTAAACATGATTTTTGTGCTTTAATAAAAGAATTAAACTAAAATAATATTTTTATTTATTGACGGGACCCGTCAATCGATTATGCTAGTTTACATACCTTCCGGGTTGCAAGTACGCTGTGCGCGTTTGGCTGCCGCTTTGCTCCGGTTCTTTCTTTTCTTTTTTTCTTGTTTTAGTTGTTTTTATGTTTAGGGTCTTTTAGGTGTTAGGTGTTTGGACACTACGTTACTGGACTTTATGTATTATCTGCCGAAAGCTTACACTGGAATATCTTCCCGGCTGGACCTTCTGCCGCTGCTGTTGTCTGCTATCTGCTGTTTGCTGTGCTGTTACTCATACATGTACACTGATACCTGCCTATCACGAGCTTTCCCTTTCACTACCCGCCCGGTACAAACCAGCTTCATCCGAGTAAGTCTGTACTCTCTCGTCTGTGGTGCGTTTGTTCCTCCTTATGTCTTGATGAGTAAATAAAACTGCTTTTTCACGACGTAGGCTAGCGGTTGTGACTAGTAGGCTAACGTGGTGTATTTGCTTGATGTATTTACTTGGCTGTGTTTCTGTAGTATGTCACAATGAGTTTTATTAGCCAGCTCCTAGCAGCTGTAGCCGCTGAGGGTGTCCTGGTGCTAATCGGAGTAGTTTTCTGTGTCATTTGGGGTCCCGAAGTGCTTCTGCAAATCACTATGGCAACCACATATACTGCCAGCGAACTTATACAGCTTAAGGACATGAGCTACAGGCTTCCTCCTGCTGTGTTTCATACCTGTTTACACTTGGGAATAGCTCGTCGTCCACGCTATATTCACCGTGGCTCCCGCTCCACTCCATTCTGGAGCTATCAAGCGGCAAAACCTGGATTTATCCCCCGCATCTGGAGCTTGAGCCGCCGCTGTTCCAAACCTCAACGCTCAGTGGATAATTCATTATTGCGGCAAATTCCGAAGATTCCTGATTGGTCAGCCACGCATAACCCCGCCCCGTGTTCTATCGCTAAATTCGCTCTGCTTAATGTACGCTCCATTAACAACAAAGCGCCTATTATAGCTGACGTCATTTTGGACAATAACTTTGACTTTATTCTGCTGACTGAAACATGGCAGCAACCAGGTGAATACCTGGCACTGAATGAAGCCACCCCCCCCGGCTTTCAGTATATTGATAAGCCGCGCACAACTGGTCGCGGAGGTGGACTGGCAGTCCTTCATCGCTCTACCTACAGGGTCCATACAGTGTTTCTTCAGCCTACTACCTCTTTTGAATGTCTTGCTCTGAAAATAGCTGGGTCAAAGCCCTTATTGATATTGCTGGTTTATCGTCCGCCTAGATCAAATTCTGTACCTACTTTTTTATCGGAGCTGTCTGAACTGTTAGCTTCGCTCTGTCCATTATTTCCATCAATGATACTGTTGGGTGATTTTAACATTCACATTGACTCAGGGAAATGTGTCCATGCCACGGATTTTCTTAATGTGCTGCACTGTTTTGACCTCACTCAACATGTGGCTTCCCCCACTCACTCTCATGGTCATATCCTGGACCTGGTCTGTTCTACCTCCTCTGTCTCCCTTTCAAATTTGCATGTTACAGAGTTTCATGTTTCTGATCACGGAGCTGTGGTATTTGACCTATTGCTATCACTCCATTCTACAAGAAAGCATGCCCCTCGCAGCATTGTTTTTAGGAATCTTAAAAATGCCAGTCCCGCTGTTCTTATGAATACCCTTGATCAGTTCTCTATTCCCCAGACTATGACATCTCCTGACGACCTTGTCATTCATTACAATAACATAGTTTCAGCTACACTTAATTTGCATGCTCCTCTTCAAAAACGTGTTGTGACCTTTCGCCATTCTGCCCCTTGGTTTACTCCAGAGCTCAGGTTAATGAAAGCACAAGGCCGCCAACTGGAGCGCCTCAGTAAGAAAACTAAACTGACAATTCATGCGGTCGCTTATAAGGATCATATCCTTGCATATAAAACTGCTCTAAATAAGGCTAAGATTGATTTTCATTCTGTTAATATCACTAACTGCCAGGGAAATCCAAGAGCTCTTTTCTCTACAGTAAATAAACTGCTGCGGCCTGCCAATAGTTTCCCACTTACTCCCTCAACAGCTCTCTGTAGTGACTTCTTGTCCTTTTTTAATGGGAAGGTTAGTAACATCTACTCAGAGTTTCATTCTGTTACCTGCCCCCTGGATCGTACAGAGCCATGTTCTCCAGTTAACCACTGTTTGTCCTTCTTCCATCCTATTGATGTTAGCTCTGTAGCCAGGCTTATCAAGGGTTCCAGATCAACTACTTGTATTCTGGACCCCTTGTCTACCACCCTGGTTAAAGCATGTCTGCCATCGCTTTGTCCTCTTATCACTAATATCATAAACGCTTCTCTCAGCTCTGGACTTGTTCCCCCTAACTTAAAGCTTGCTAGCATTAGTCCAGTGTTAAAGAAGCCGGGACTTGTGCCTGATGACTTCAACAACTATCGTCCCATATCTAACCTGCCTTTCCTGAGTAAGCTACTTGAACGTGCAGTTTCATGTCAACTCAAGGAGCACCTGACTTCCCATAACCTCTTTGAGCCATTTCAGTCTGGTTTTAGAGCTAACCACAGCACCGAGTCTGCCCTTGTGAGGGTTATGAATGATTTACTTTTGGCAGCTGATTCTGGCCTAGTTAACATTCTGGTACTGCTTGATCTAACTGCAGCATTTGACACGGTCTGTCATGACACACTGCTGCACAGGCTGGAGAGCTGGATAGGGATCACTGGCATGGCACTGGCGTGGTTTCGGTCATATCTCACTGACAGGCTGCAGTTTGTTTCCCTGGGCAATTTCAGGTCGGATACCGTACCTCTCTTTCATGGTGTCCCGCAGGGTTCTGTACTCGGCCCTCTTCTTTTCATAATTTATATGTTTCCTCTTGGTGATATTATCCGACAACATGGTCTTCAGTTTCATTGTTATGCGGATGATACTCAAATTTACATATGCACTAAACCCTCTGATACATTACCTCCTGATGCACTGATCAGCTGTTTAACTGATATAAGAAAATGGATGGCTAAGAACTTCCTGAAATTGAATAACAACAAATCTGAAGCCATTCTTATTGCATCACCTTCTACATTTAAGAAGATTGGTCAACCAACAATATCTATCCCAGGGTTCATTATGTCCTCTGTGGCCCAGGTCCGCAATCTTGGTGTTATACTGGACTCCACACTTACCTTGGAGGCTCATATAAACAACGTAACTAAAATAGCCTTTTTCCACCTAAAAAATATTGCCAGACTACGTCCTTCTCTTCCTAACTCTGTAGCTGAAACCCTCATACATGCTTTCATCACATCCAGGTTGGACTACTGTAACTCTGTATTAATCGGGCTTCCTTCCCGTAGTCTGAAGAAGCTTCAGTATGTTCAGAATTCTGCAGCAAGAGTTCTCACACATACAAGCTCTTGGCAACACATCACTCCTATACTAAAAGATCTGCACTGGCTTCCAGTCCAATATCGCATAAACTACAAAATACTCCTCTTAGTATTCAAGTCCCTGCATGGTCTGGCTCCTGACTATCTCTCTGTTCTGCTGACCAGATACTGTCCTTCACGCTCGCTCCGGTCTGCTGATGCCAGCTTGCTCTCTGTACCTCCTGTCAAGCTGCGCATGTACGGTGAAAGAGCGTTTAGTGTTGTTGGCCCAAAGTTATGGAACACCATCCCCCTTTATCTCCGCTCATGTTCCTCCTTGACAATTTTTAAGAAGCAATTAAAAACTTATCTCTTTAGAACTGCTTTCCATAATTCTTAGTTTTATTGAATACTTGTTTTTAATTTGTTTTATTCTCAGTTATATATATATATATTTGCAGTAGTACTATTTACTTTCTTATGTTTTATTACTCGTTTTATACCTTTTCTGTTGTTCTCTTTTAATTTCTTTGATGTGTAAAGTGTCCTTGTGTATCCTGAAAGGCGCTTATAAATAAAATTCTATTATTATTATTATTATTATTTATTTTAGTCGTTATAGGGTTTTATAATTGTTTTAGAATCAGGTGTGAATCAGGTGCAGGCGTGTCGATGGCGGCGGTTGCAGTAACTGTATGCTAGCAACTCAACAGTAGCGGACTGAATGAGAATTAGCTAGTATTTGAGCTAGCTTAGCATAAACAGCTAGCGGAGTGGCGTTTGTGGTGTAGCACCGGTTTTACTTGGTGACCTCTAGTGTAACCACCACAGCTCAGGGGCCCGATTATTTGCCAGTGAGGATGTTCTAGTGGCCCCTCGGGACCTCTGTCCAAACCCCAGGTCAAGGTCAGGAGACTCCACACACACACACACACACACTTTATTTATGCTAATTGTGTCCTGTCAGCGCTAATTCCTCTGTGCTGTGTCGCTAAATGTTTGCAAGCGTGTGGCGGTAAAAGTCGCTGAGGCGCATCTGAACGCCTCAGCAAACACACACACACACTCACACACACACACACACACACACACACACTCACACACACACTCACACACACACACACTCACACACACACACACACACACTCACACACACACTCTCACACTCACACACACACACACTCACACCGTGAGCACTCAGCAGATTGTGCAGACGTTCGGATGCTAACGCTCGGCCCTGAACGTGATTTACGGTCGGACTCGCGCCAGAATCACGCTACGCTTAAGCGTTTGACCTTGAGGTGAAAGATGAGAGTCCTGCCGCTGCAGCGTGTGTGTGTGTGTACGAGTGTGTGTGTGTGTATGAGTGTGTGTGTGTGTGTGTGTGTGTGTGTTCAGACGCTGTACTAGCTTCATTAGCTTCATTAGCTTATTTCAGCGTAATTTAATCCATTTTACCCACAGAGCCAATGCTAACATCCCCTCAGATAGCGTTTGCTCACAGGAAACTAGCCTGCAGTAATGATTTATAACGGCTGTTAGCGTTTAGAACACGTATAACAGCGTTAGAGCTTCATTAGCGCACCACACACTGCTGATTAAGTAAATGAACCCCTGAGCTAATCGCCACGTTACGCTGTAAAGGAAATTAGCGGCTATGAACAACAGACTGTTTCAGAATCAATCGCTCGACTCTCGTTACCGCTAACACGCTCGGCTTACTGGTGATTACAGCGCCGCCCGCCATTTATTCTTATTTTCGTTAGCATTAATGTTTATGCTTTTAGTGCTGCAGTACAAGTTTCTACATTAGCGAGCTAATAATTACTGCTAGCAGCAGATTAGACTTAGCAAATACATCAAGGTAAAATAAAATATTCTGGTTAGCGTGTCAGATAAACTAAAAACACCGATAAATAAAATCATCCATAATCCAGTGTGTTTATAGTTATTAATAATATTTATATTTATTTTCTTTATTTTTCTTTATTTTCTTTATTTTTAGTATTTTTGTTTATTTTCACTGTTTGTATTTATTTTCCACATTTTAATTTATTTTCAGTATTTTTATTTATTTTCAGTATTTTTATTTATTTTCTGTATTTTTATTTATTTTCTGTGTTTTTATTTATTTTCTGTATTTTTATTTATTTTCAGTATTTTTATTTATTTTTAATATTTGTACTTATTTTTATTATTTTATTTATTTTCATTATTTTTATTTATTTTTAGTATTTTTATTTATTTGCTGTATTTGTATATAATTTTATCATTCTTCTTTATTTTCTGTATTTTTGTATATTTTCAGTATTTTTATTTATTTTCAGTATTTTTATTTATTTTTAGATTTTTATTTATTTTCTGTATTTCTGTTTATTTTTAATATCTTTTTTATTTTCAGTATTTTTTTCTTTATTTTTAGTATTTTTATTTAATTGTAGTATTTTTGTTTATTTTCATTATTGTTATTTATTTTCCATATTTTTTATTTATGTTCTTTATTTTTCTTTATTTTAGTATTTTTTTATTTATTTTCAGTATTTTTGATAATTTTGTATTTATTTTAAGTTTTTATTTATTTGCAGTAATTTTATGTATATTTTTTAAATTATTATTATTTTTTATGCTGGGAGCAGAACAGTGAGTTCAGGTTTTGGATCTTTTGGAATCGAGAGTAAAACGTCTCACCGGCATGTTTTATATACATTATATTTTATATACATTATGTTTTATATACATTATATTTTATATACATTATATTTTATATACATTATGTTTTATATACATTATATTTTATATACATTATGTTTCATATACATTATGTTTCATATACATTATGTTTTATATACATTATATTTTATATACATTATGTTTTATATACATTATGTTTTATATACATTATGTTTTATATACATTATATTTTATATACATTATGTTTCATATACATTATATTTTATATACATTATATTTTATATACATTATGTTTTATATACATTATATTTTATATACATTATATTTTATATACATTATGTTTTATATACATTATATTTTATATACATTATGTTTTATATACATTATATTTTATATACATTATGTTTCATATACATTATGTTTCATATACATTATGTTTCATATACATTATGTTTCATATACATTATGTTTTATATACATTATATTTTATATACATTATGTTTTATATACATTATATTTATATATATATATATATATACAGTATATACTGTTATATACTCGTACCCTCAGATGTTTGCTCGGCGCCGTTCTTTATATAACGGCGGTTCCTTCATGAGTTGTTCTGGTTCCTGGTGGTGACGTCTGGACTGAACCTGGTTCTATAACCGTCTGCTCTCGGGTCCGGCGGGTCAGGCGGGTCAGTCGGGTCCGGCGCTGGTTTCTGAGGTCGTGCGTTACCGCTCTGCTAAGTTCATCCATCACAGCGCTGCATTTTCGGATCTTATTTATGAACCCAGAGGTGCCAACAGCATTTTTGTGGTTGGGGGGGTGAGGAACATCTCCAGTACAAACCTCACCATTTTATGGAACGGTCCGATCTGCCAGTGGCGTGATGAATCGCTGCGGGATCTCGTCCAATCACGCGATCCCGCCGAGAAGCAGCTGAACAAACACGAGCGCTGGCTGGAAAAAACCAGAACGTAGAGAGGAGAGAGAGGAACACCAAGGTTCCTCAGATCCACAGAGTTCACCATGTTCTCATGGTTACATACAGATGTGCTGGAAAATCTTCACACCTCTGAAGCTGTGGAAGTCTCAGCACCCAGAGAACGTACCAACAGTTTGGAGAACATCAGTCCACGTCCATGAGGAACATCAGGTTCTCCTGATGCAGGTCCACGTGCAGTATGATCAGAACTCAGTGGAACGTCCTTCTGCCTTGAGATTTCGAGAAGATATTCTTATGGTTACCACTGACCCACTCAGCTTGTGTGAGCAGCTCCTTGGTTTACAGCATGATGTTGTTGCTCCTGGACGTCTGGACTCACCTGTAAGAGTAGACGACCACGGCGGGTCTGGAGAGACGATCTGGACGTGGGAATGAGATGAAGTGACGTGTCAGGAATTTGGCATCTGCTGACGATGTCGAGTTTCGTCTGTCTGTGGTTTTGGCGCGTTCACCAGATGAAGTTACGTGTTTATTAGCTGTTGAGCTCAGAACGTGGTCACGGTGACCAGGGGAATGAGGGCATGATGGTGCACCATGACCTAAACCAGGGTGCTTTGAGACACATGGGGTATTTGTATTTATTTCTCTCTGGTTCCTCCTTGGTTCCTTCCCAGTTCCTTCTCGGTTCTTCCCAGGTTCCTCTTGGGTTCTTCCCAGGTGCCTTCTTGATTCTTCCTCAGTTTCTCCCTGGTTCCTCCCCGATTTCTCCCTGGTTTTTCCTGGTTCCTCGCCGCTTCTGGGTTTTCCCAGGTTCCTTTCTAGTTCCTTACCAGTTCCTCACAAGTTTTTCCCAGGTTCCTCTCTGGTTCCTCCCCAGTTCCTCCCTGATTTCTCCCCTGTTCCTCCTCAGTTCCTCCCCGGTTCATCCCTGGTTTCTCCCCTATTCCTCCCTGGTTCCTTATCAGTTCCTCCACGGTTCCTTCCATGTTTTTCTCTGGTTCCTCACCCTTTTCTCCTCTGTTCCTCCCGTATTCCTTCCCAGTTTTTCCCTGGTTCCTCCCCGGTTCGTCTTGGTTTCTCCTCGGTTCTTTCTCAGTTCCTCCATAGTTCCTTTCCCATTCCTCCTTAGTTCCTACCCGATTTCTCCTGGATTCCTCCCTGGTTTTTCCTGGTTCCTCCAAGGTTCCACCCTGGTTTGTCTTGGTTCATCCTTGTTTCCTCCCCGGTTCCTCCTTAGTTCCTCACAGATTTCTCCCGGATTCCTCTCTGGTTTTTCATGGCTCACCCCCGGTTCCTCCGCAGTTCCTCCCTGGTACGTTCACGGTTCCTCCACGGTTCCTACCAGGTTTTTCCCAGGTTCCTCTCCGGTTCCTCACCAGTTCCTCCCCAGTGCCTCCCTGATTTCTCCCCTGTTCCTCCTCATTTCCTCCCTGGTTTGTCTTGGTTCCTCCTTTGTCCCTCCCCAGTTCCTCCCAGGTTCCTTCTCAGCTCCTCCCCGGTTCTTCCCTGGTTCCTCAGTCTGGTCTGTAATGGAGACGGCGGGTGATGAAGCGTTTCCTGTCTCGCTGTGATCAGATCAAAGCGAGCGCCGCCTCACCCGCCGGTTACACATATATTTTTGTTGCCGTTTAGGTCCAATCCCAATAAGCAGAGTTACAAATAAAGAAGAAGAGCTTAGATGAGGATTTGGGAGGGGTGCAGGGGGGTGTGTATGGGGGGGGTACAGGGGTGTGTGTATGGGGGGGTGCAGGGGTGTGTGAGGGGGCCGGAGGGTGTATGGGGTGGATTCAGAGATGGAAGCAGCAGGACGTTCTCACAGAAACATGTGGACAGAATTAAAGCACTTTCTTCTTTTTGCTCTGTTTAACGTTAATGCTGCAGCGCTAATGAAACGTGACTCGCAGTGTGTGTGTGTGTGTGTGTGTGTGTGTAATGAGTGTGTGTGTGTGTGTGTGTGTGTGTAATGAGTGTGTGTGTGTGTGTGTGTGTGTAATGAGTGTGTGTGTGTGTGTGTGTAATGAGTGTGTGTGTCGGTTCTGGTATGCTTTATTTATCCGTCACCCAATAAAACATCCACACACACACACTCATTACACACACACACACACACACACTCATTACACACACACACACACACACACACACACACACACACACACACACACACACACTTCCAGATACCGCGTCCGTCTCCTCTGACTGCCGCCGCTGATCATGTCATTCTGCTCACGGTGCGACCAAAAGTATCTGGACGCCTCACCGCCAGCTCGGACGCCCCGTTTCCAAAACAAACGCTATTAAAACAGAGCGACGTCTGTGTGAGCTAGAACAAGAGCCGCGCTTCTGAGAAGCTTCTCACCAGACTTTGGTGTTGAAGTGTGTGTGTGGGAATTTGTGCCCATCTGGCCGCTGATCGATCAGTCTGTGGGATCAGGGCTTTTCTGGATGCTGGAACTGAAAGGACCTTCCCTAAACTCTTGCACATCATTCCCTTGATATCACTGATGTATTCCACCTGGTCAGTAGTTTGGAGGGGTGGACCACGCCCGGTTCCTGCAGATCTTCAGGCCTGTGCAGTAAAACAAACAGCAGCAGAACTCTGGATGGTTGAAGGACGTAATTAAATCAGCTGGTCTCTCCGCGTCCGTTTATTTACGCTTCGTCTCTCTCGGCCTGCTGGAGACGTTATACAGAATAAAGGATCAGAAATGTACGATTATTTTTACAGGTATTTTTGCAGGACGTGCTGCAGTTCATTCCATAACGGGACGGGTCGCACCTCACCTCCCCTCGCCCCGCCCTGCCCCGCCCCGCTCCGCCCTACCCTGCCCCGCCCCGCCCCGCCCAGGTGAAGCCCTGCATCTGTGAGGTCATAAAACTGTAAATAAACCCAACAAACAAAATTAAACTGAAGCTGTAACGAGAGACGCTGAGACGCTGAGACACAAACGAAGGGTTTTTAACACAACAGATGAAGGTTCAGGCAGGCACAGTCCAACATCCACAAAGTCAGAGGAGCAGAACAACAAGGACAAGATGAAACCTGAGGTTAAAGGAACTGGAACTGTTACTGGAACTGTTACTGGGATTGTCAGTGTTACTGTTACTGGAACTGTTACTGGGATTGTCAGTGTTATTGTTACTGGGATTGTTAGTGGGATTGTTACTGGGATTGTTACTGGATTGTTACTGGATTGTTACTGGTACTGTTAGTGGGATCAGGTAGAATTTCCCCCCGGACTCTCTGCTGTGTAATTATTTAAGGATTATCATTCCTCTCTCCTCGTCCTCTCTCTTGTTCCTCCTCTGTGTCTGTGTGGCTGACAGGACCGGATAATCCCGGCCAGCACCAGCGGGGTCCGGTTACACACAGCGGTGGGAACACTGAGACACGGGAACGTTAGTATGAATCAGGTCCTAAACAAACTGTAATAAAAAATGCACATAATAATAATAATAACATTAATAATAATAATGAAAAATGATAATAATAATAAAAAATAAAAATATCTACAATAATAATAATAATAATAATAATAATAACAATAAAATTATAATAATAAAATATTAATAATAATAATATAATAATAATAATAAAATATTATTAATAATATAATAATAATAATAATAATAAAACATTAATAATACAATAATAATAATAATAATGAAATAATAATAATAAAATATTAATTATAATAATATAAAAATAATATGATAATAATAAAACTTTTAAAATAATAACAATAATATTAATAATATAATAATAATACATATTTAATTATTATTATTATTAATGTATTTATTTTAAAAGTTTTATTATTTATTTATTATTATTATTATTTATTATTATAAAAGTTTTATTTATAAAATATAAATAAACTGACAAAAAATCTGAACAACAAAAAACACAAAAACAAAAACAAATAAATAAATAAAAATCAGAAGGACCAAATAAATGATTTAAAAAATCTGAAAAAATTAGATAAAAAAATAAATGAAGTAAAATATAAAAAGAAGAGAGATGAAGGTGGAGCAGCAGAACATCAGAGCTCAAGATCTCACGAGAACTCTGAGAAGAATAAAGAACTAAAGAGAAGCGGCAGAGCAGGAAGTGACCGGGGCCGCAGGGGGTCGGAGGTGATGAAGCAGCGACCTGTAGAACAAAGGCAAGGAATTATGGGATTAAAGGGTCAGTGAGAGAGAGAGAGTTAGTGATGTACAACCATCTGAAAGGGAAACCATCCTCCAGGCGCCCGAGAACAACATTCTTTCTGCTGCATGGTCAGAAGTATTGGGACGCCCCTCTAATGCCCTCTAAGCAGTTGGAAGAAATCAACAGTTTAGGGAAGGTCCTTTCCACTTCTTTTCCAGCATGATCGAGCTCTATAAAGACATATATTCAGTGAGAGAGAGAGAGTTAGTGATGTACAACCATCAGAAAGGGAAACCGTCAGTTCATCCTGGTGTACAACCGTAATACAGACGCTGAGAACTACAGAGCAACAACTACAGTCTTTCTACTATATGGACAAAAGTATGTGGACGCCCCTGTAATTACTGAATGTGTGTGTTTCAGCCACAACAGTTTAGGGAAGGCCCTTCCTCTTGTGTTCCAGCATGATCAAGCTCTATAAAGACATTTACATTTATATTTTTTTAGCATTTAGTAGACGCTTTTATCCAAAGTGCTTTACTGTACTGTGACAGTATACAGTCTAAGCAAATGAGGGTTAAGGGCCTCGCTCAAGGGTCCAACAGTGACAACCTGGCAGTGGTGGGGCTTGAACCAGCAACCTTCTGATTACTAGTCCAGTACCTTAACAACTAGGCTACACTGTCTTTCTGTATTATTATTATCATTATTATTATCATTATTATTATTATTATTATTATTATTATTATTATTATAATTATTATTATTTATTAGTATATTAATATTATTATGTATTAACATTATTTATTAGTATTAGTATATTATTATCATTATATTATTATTATTATTATTATAAATATTATCTATTATTATTATTTTTTATTTTATTTTTTTATTAACAACTAGGCTACATTGTCTTTCTTCAAGACGTGAAGAACAGCTCCAGCGTCCTGCACAGATCCCTGAGCTCAGCCCCACTCAACAGCTCTGGGATGAATCGGAACACCAACTGATTAATACAGTTCAAATGCGGCATCTTTTAGAAGGTTATAAAGTCAGGAGGCTTCAGGACGTATGAAGAGGGGAAGACACGAGGCGGGTGTAGCCTAGTGGTTAAGATACTGGACTTGTAATCGAAAGGTTGCTGGTTCAAGCCCCATTTCAGCCAGGGTGCCACTGTTGAGCCCTTAAACCTCAATTGCTTAGACTGTACAGTGCCACAGTACTGTAGGGCGCTTTGGATAAAGATGCCTCTAAAGGACCGAGGCGGCGGATTGTTCTGATTATTTCACCCACACGTCACCCCGCAGGAAATAAGCTTTAAGCTTTCTGGCTAAATTGTGTTAGCGTACGTCAGCGCGGTGAGTTACGGTCCACGTGCTGCGACACCACGCCAAACTGTCCACACCTTATAACCAGAGGAGAAATGTGGGGCGCAGGGGGAGGACCAGTCAGTACCAGAGCCGGAAGTGACGTCTGTCTTTAGGTGGTGAGGTTTACGGCCCCTCTGTGGCCCCGGTGCGAGGCTCTAATTGGCAATCCGGCGGCAGTAAAACATCCCGGCGCGGCGCGGCTCGTAAAAAAGCTTCCACGCTGTTTCCAAATAACGTAATTAGGAAGAGATTTGAGGAAACAGCAGGAGGAACCAGGAGAGGAACGAGGGGCTGAGCCATTCCTCCTCCTCCGATCTGCTTCTCATTAAAACGGTTACAGTAAAGCGGAGAGAGAACAGACGAGTTTTATTTAATCCTTCTGCACCGCAAACGTCCTTCTGTTCAGAGGAACCCGGAGCAAACATACATACAGACTAAATATTTATAATAAACGCTAGAAAATATGATTAGGATTGCATTAAAGACTAAAAACACAAAGAGTCCAAAGTGCTGCGAGAAAGAAATATAAGAGACCTAAACAAATAACAAGAGAACTGAGAGAACGTAAGAACGTAAACAGAATGAAAAAACTTCAACAGAGAAAAGAACCAAAAGAACCGAAGAACAAAAGAGCATATATTATTATTCTTATTATTTATTATTATTATTATTATTATTATATTTATTATGATTATTATTTATTTATTTATTATTATTATGGTTATTATCATTATTATTATTATTATTATTATTATTATTATTACTATTATTATTATTTGGTTATTATTATTATTATTATTTATTTATTTATTTATTATTATTATGGTTATTATCATTATCATTATTATTATTATTATTATTATTATTATTATGATTATTATTTATTTATTTATTATTATTATGGTTATTATCATTATTATTATTATTATTATTATTATTATTTGGTTATTATTATTATTATTATTATTATTATTATTTGGTTGTTATTATTATTATTATTATTATTATTATTATTATTATTATTAGTTATATATTATATAGTTTACTTTAGTACAATAGTCGACTGTTCTGTGATTGACGGCCCCTGAGGGCCACACAAACAAACATGTTTAGACCTGGGAAATAGTGTTGAGTTCAGTGTGAGGGGAAACCTACAGCTGTGTGTGTAAGTGTGTGTGTGTGTGTGTGTGTGTGTGTGTGTGTGTGTGTGTGTGTGTGTGTGTACATGTATATGTGTGTGTGTGTGTGTGTGTGTCTGTGTCTGTGTGTGTGTGTGCGCGCTCTGGTTGGTATCTCAGCAGTACCTGCAGCGAGACGAGAAATGTGAGCATGTTGGATCAATTAGATCCGAAATGTGTGAGAGACACATCAGTGTTTATTGTTACAGCGGTGTGTGTGTGTGTGTGTGTGTGTGTGTGTGTGTGTGTGTGTGTGTGTGTGCGGTTTCCTGTAGGATCAGATCTAAAGAATGCAGACCGTCTCGGCGTGGAGGAACCGGCTCGGACACGTCTGACTTCATGTGGGATTCGTCCTCCTGCCTTCAGCGGTGCAGGCTGAATCATACGCTGCACGGCCAAAAGAATTGGGACGACGGACCGTCAGCTGGTCGGACGTCGCGTTAAAAAATACGGTATTAAAACAGAGCAACTAGCCAAGCCGTAAATACAGCATGTCTGTGGGAATTTGTGCCCATTCAGTCAAACGCGCTAGTCGAGAAAGCCTCAGTCGGTGTTCCGGTTCATCCCAAAGCTGAGGTACGATTGAGATCAGGGCTCTGTGCAGGACACTGGAGCTTCTTGGTTTTTAAACCAAGCTTGAGTCAAGCTGGAACAGGACAAGAAAGGACCTTCCCTAAACTGTTACATGTGAAACATGTGAAATCAGTTATTAGAAGGGGCGTCCCAATACTTTTGTCCTAATAGTGTGTAAATTATGTGGACGGAGAAAGGATCAATGGCAGTTAACTGGGGGTCTACGGCGCCCCTGTGTGCCCTAAAGGGGGCGCCCTCTGCCCACCTTAGCAAGGGTCCGAAATGAAGGCGTATGCATTCCAAAGATCCAGCTGCAGAAAAACGTTGCCGCGCCGTACGTACGTCCCTTACAATATTCTACCTGAACTGTAGCTCTAGGGCAGTTGTAGCCTAGTGGTTAAAGTACTGGACTACTAATCAGAAGGTCGCTGGTTCAAGCCCCATTGCTACCAGTTTGCCACTGTGGGGCCCTTGAGCGAGGCCCTTAATCGCTCAGACTGTATACTGTCCCAGTATCGAGTATGTAAATATAAGAGTTCATCACAGCTCTCCACTGAAGGTGTCCCTGCATGCCGGTAGATGTGGTGGTCTGTGAGGATTAGGTGTGTTTGTTGTAGTTTCCGTGGAAACGCCCTCTCTAGATCCCTCTAGACGCTGTGTGGTCCTCACTCTCGCCCCGGACTCTTCCCACCGCTCCTCACCGGAGAACCCGAGCGCTCGGAGTGACGGTGAGCGACGTTCATCAGGATCAGGAGATTAAAATGGTTACGGCTTTGAGGATTTGGCGAGCGGCGTCCGTGTATCGCGTTCCCGTACTCACGGTAGAGCCGCTTATCTCGGGGACGATCTCCGCGCCTGTCCGGACACGCCCGAGGAACCGAGGAACAACCCGAGTTGCAGGGACAGGAGCTTCATTGTGCTGAGAGGCTGAGAGACGCAAACTGACAACCACCTCCAGATAAACCCAGAGATATCGTACGCCCCTCTCAACCCGGACCCCGCACCTCCGTCCAGCATCGCTTCAGACTGTGTGGCAAAAGTTTAGGGAAGGTTCTTTCCTGGAGGCATGAAGAAAAGCATGATTTAAAAGGGTCTTGCTCAAGGGCCCACCAGTGGCAAACTGGCTGTAATGGGGCTTGAACCAGCAACCTTTCGATTACTAGTCCAATTCCTCAACCAGAAGGCTACACCTGCCTGGGACCTACAGTACAGTTCAGGTGGAATATTGTAAGGGACGTACGTACGGCGTTGCAACATTTTTCTGCAGCTGGATCATTGGAATGCGTACGCCTTCATTTCGGACCTTTCCTAAGGCGGGCAGAGAGCGCCCCCTGTAGGGCACACCTGGTGAGAAGCTTCTCAGAAGAGCGTCTGTTCTAAGTAAAGTTCACACAGAAGTCGCTCTGTTTTGGAACTGTACGTCTGACACGCTCATGCTCAGTTGTCCGAATACTTTTGACCATACATGAAACTCCACCAGGAGGACCTGGAGCCCTGGGTGCTGGACCTCACCTGCTTCTATTTGCGCTCGGCCGCCGTTCCCATCGTTCAGCTGGTCCCCCCTCGGCCCGGGTTCGGCTTGGAGACGGGTTCTGCGCCACCGCTCGGAGGGCTGAGATGTTTATGTTGACCGCGTTGGTGCGTTTTGCTTCCCTCTGCCCGGGTTCGGCGTGGAGATGCATCCCAATCCGGCACTCGACGGGCTGAGATGTTTACGTTCCATCGTTCTGCTCGGCCCGGGTTTGGTGTGGAGATGCGTCCCACTCCGGCGCTTGGGGGGGGCTGAGATGTTTACGTTCCATCGTTCTGCTCGGCCCGGGTTTGGTGTGGAGATGCGTCCCACTCCGGCGCTTGGGGGGGGCTGAGATGTTTACGTTGACCGCGTTGGCCTGTGTGATGACATTTCCAGAAGAAACCTTAATAAAATCCTACAGCTTCATCCGGGCCTCGGCCCGAATCCCCCCCCCCTTTATTATCCCCCCAAAATTCCAGCTACATGTCTGACATGAACCGGTGGGCGTGAGGATGGGGTGGGGTGGGGGGGGGGTCAGTGTTTTGGAAGCGCAGCGTCCCTGAGGAACACAGGAAGAGGAAGTACAGTGTGTGTTTTTATAGCAGCGCTTCAGATCAGTGATGGACGAGCCGGTCACGGCAGCCTCCACCTTCAACAGATATATCACATACACTAAAGTACCAAAAGTATTCGGACACCGTCTGTGTGATCCTTTTGACAAGACACTAAAGTTTTTCTTCATGTCCTTATAGATCTTGAGAAAAGGGCCTTCCCTAAACTGTTGCTCCAAAGCTTATGGTCCATTTATTACACCTGTTAGCGGCTGTTCTGGCTAAAAGCATGAATTTAAAGAGTAAAATGGGCGTCCCAATACTTTTGACCATATAGCGTATATACTCAGGAGGAATGAAGCTCATGAAGGTGGGAAACTTGGACCGGTGTGTTTAATGAACATGTGACCAATTAGAGACAAGGGGCGTGGCTAAAGAAGAAGGGTTTGGAGTCCAGGGTGCCAAACCGAGAGGGTCTGGCAACCCGGGGCTGATGAATACAGAGCATGTGCACTACTGAGAAGCGTCTACTCGCTTCATCACTCGTTTCCCATCATGCTCTTTAGTGACGGATGCTAATGTAAGGTCGCGATCTCTGACCCCGTCGTCGCTAAGCGAGACGTCAGCGCTTCTGGTGGACAGAGTGCTAAAGAGGGCTCTGGGACTCCACTGTACCACGGCGAGAGCCACTATCTTCAGCTGAACACGAAACAGACACATGAATGTACTCGGAAGCTGCTGACCTGCTAAGATTTCTTCAAGGGTTCAACAACAACTGATCCTAGAAGTCACCGAGGATGAAGGGTGGAAGCCGTCCAGGCACGAGGGTGGACGAGGGACCCGGCGTGTATAATACATGCACATCACGGAACGCTGAAGAATTCGGGGGGAACACAGACGCCCCTTCAGAATGTTGGCTCTGCTTTGCTAAACCGTAGAAAATAAATGAATAAATGAACGAGCTGGGACAGGCCGAAAAAGTCCAGGCTGTTCGGAAAGCGTACGAGCAACATTCATCATTATCAGAGCGAAATAAAGATCCAGCCGAGCTGCAACCGCACGAAGGTGTTGTTTTATTTTCGGAATATAAGAGACGGGAACACTCGGGGGAAACGAAATTTTTACTGGAGACACAAAACAAGTGAAACAGAGAAAAAAGCAAAGAACGAGGAGCGAGAAACACAAAACGAGACTAGTTCTAGTTATGAACACTAGGTGGAGCTTCTCTATTAACATAGATATCTCTGCTAAAAGCTAAGGCTAATGCTAGGCTAATGCTAATGCTAAATGCGAACACTGACTTAGAAACACTTAGGACAAGTCCCTAAACATCTAAGCTAAAGTAAATGCATACAGGAGGGACCAGACCGATAAGCAAACAAGGACTGGGGGTCTGTCCTAAAACCTGTTGACCCGCCCGGCTCCCCCGCTACCTACCTGATCTGCTCCTCAGTAGTGAGGGTTCTAATAAGGCAGATTATTCAGACGCTCTACTTACGCAAATGTAAACAATACGTCTATTACAGTGTTATATTCAATAGGTTTAAACGTGAAGGTAGAAAACAGTGGCTGGACGACCTGAAGGCAGCAGAAACAACAAACCACAAACGTGTCCAAACCAAAGAACTCATAGGAAACACTTTTGGGTATGGTGGTGGTGGTGGTGGTGGTAGTGCTGTGGCAATAAATGGAGGCAGGAATCGAACCCAGGAACTTGAGGTTCCTAGAACGCATGTTGATCTGCAGCTACACCTGATGCAAGATCACTGAAGAAACCAGCTCAGACTGGAAACCAGTTCATCTGTCTGTGGTTCATGTCGCTCAGTCTGACCCCTAACTAGACGTAAACAGATCAGCCTGAGTGAGACGGACAGACTCAGTGTTTCTTTTTCCAGTGGATCCAGTAGAAGAAATAAATAAAGTCGGCGCGAGGGTGCGGACGGACGCCAGCGCTGCTCCTCACCGCGTAGAACGCTGTACGACATGCTGTTCAGGACGTGTTCGGACCTGAGGGGGGCGCCGTGGACGCCGGGTATTTAATTATTATCCAAAATGATTGTACGTCTATAAAATTTTGACAGAACCCGCTCGGGGTCGGAACATACAGGCAGTTAATTAGATCTGGCCCACGTACAGGACTTGGCACCGTTTTTGGCACAGGACGCCCTTCCTGATGCAACCAGGACCCCCAAAGGCTGGCTGTCTCATACGACCCAATCATGTCCATGCGAACGCCCGATTGGCCGATAGCAACAATGGGATTCAAACCACAGATCTCAGCAGGGGTGCACTAGCGTACTTCAGTGCTGCACCACCAGAAATAAATCCTACTTTATTTTATACCCCTACTGGATGGTAGCACCCTGGCACAGATAGTCGAGTGGGTGCTGCACAGCAACATGGGTTCAGAGACCTGGTGTTTGAACCTTTGGCTACAAGGCAGACCTGGGATTTAAACCCACAACCTTACAGTTGGTTACCCAGAGCACCTCCCACTCAAACAAGATCTTGACCTCAGCTGTGGGTGAGACAGACGGGGTTCCTCACTGCTGGCTGGTTGAGATGCCTGGATGATGATGGAATCCATACGTGGTACGGTGAGTTCCTGTTTATCTGAAGCTCTTCCTCTCTCGTCCCCGCGGACGGATTCTTCACCCACATAAACAATGGACTGTTTTTATTCTCATCACACAATGGAATGAAATTAAACCGCCGTCGCTTCTGGATTTCAGATTCAGACTCAGTATAAACAAACGGATCCAGACGCCATAGCCGGTTCCCCCGTCCCGCGTCCTGCTCGTCCGGCCTCGTTTCATCTCCAACTGTCCCGGTTTCTCCGATGTTTTACATTTACATTATTTACTGCATGATTTTATCCAAAGAGACTTACAATTAAGGGTTAAGGGCCTCGCTCAAGGGCCCAGTGGTGCCAACCTAGCAGTAGTGGGGCTTAAACCAGCAACCTTCCAAATACTAGTCCACTATGTACTGTCACGTCCAGGATTAGAGCCGTACGTTTACATACGCTGTTAGCGATGCGTCTGGCTGACACCTGATGGACAGTGGAAGCCTAGTAGGAAAAGCTGTGGGGAACCAACTTTAAGGTTGTGGGATCTAATCCCAGGTCCGCCTTGTAGCCATGATTGGGTCCTGAAGGTCCTCAAGGCTCCTTTGTTTACAACATTTAGCGGACGCTTTTAATCCAAAGAGACTTACAATAGAGGCTCAGGGGCCTCGTTTAAGGGACACAACAGTACACGGCTCTGGACTAGTATTTGGAAGGTTGCTGGTTCAAGCCCCACTAGGTAAGTAGGATACTCCTCAGACACATGGAGACGCGGTAAGTAGAACCTAAGAGGTTAAACTCGCCTCACGAGCTGCAGCGCCGGTAAAAAATCATCTCATTGTTTTCAGAAGACGTGACTCCTTATCGTCTTCAGCGCGTCTATAAATATGAGGACGGGTTCGGCGTGGTATGTGGTCCCGTCCCAGACGTCTGCGGCGTATCTCAGGAAACAGACGCGGCGACATTGTCTGTAGGTGAACGTGATAACAATACGACTGACCCGAGCCGTAATATATAACTCATGTTCAGCTGAGCAGGAAAAGAGGCAGAGAGCCGAGGGTCAGAAAAGAGCTGCAGTTTGTCAAAAAGTATGTGGACACGCCTTTTATTTTATAATTTATTTGTCATATATTAACCTACCGTACAAAGACATTGTTTTTTTTCTGCAGACCTTAGCTTGTTTGGAGGTTAAGGTCAGAACGCAGGGTCAGGGTCATCTTATTTGACTAAATGAGCACAAATTCCCACAGTTCTTTCTAGCACTGGGTGATCTTTGTACGTTTCAGGGCACGGAGGGGTTAACCTGCGCCCCTCTTCTGCACCCCACCCGGATGGAATCAGTCTCTGAGGTTCTGAAGTCGCTACATTTCATCTCTCGCTGGTTTCATCTGCAGCGTTTAGAGAGGCTGTAAATAATCCTGCACGTCAGCTGGTGGAAGAAGCCGCCGCCCGTATCGGCGAGGGTTCGCGTCCCGACTCCTGCACTTATAAAACCTCACGCTAATGGGAAACAAACGGCAGGAATCTGTAAATTACGCTCCTGTCCAGGCTCCCGCCTGCCAGCGCGTCCATTTTTATCTGATAACACATGCCAAGCGCGCTCTCGGGTGATGATCTCAAGATGAGGACGAACCGCGGACGGGGGACGACACTCAATCATCCGCTCGCTCACTTACTTACTGACCCCCCGGGGACGTTTGGGTTCTTACAGCGGTTCTGTTCAGGTTTCTTGGTGTTTTTTAGAGAAGCGGTCCACAATCATCTCCAAGGTCCAAATATTTTATAGTGTACTGGCCATAAACTTTGGTGTTTTGGTACCAGCAAGATCTTCACCTTGTGGGTTTGAATCGCAGCTGTGGGTGAGACAGATGAGATGGGGTTCCTCACTGCTGGCTGGTTGAGATGCCTGGATGATGATGGAATCCATACGTGGTACGGCTCTCTGTGAGAGTCCATCACTGCCAGCTGAGAAGAAGTGGTTCATTTCTGACCAGTACGGTATGAAATATTTGGACCTTGGAGATCATTGTGGACCTGCAGGATGCTCCTCAGCATAGCAGAAGAGCCAGCCCTGGAAAGAACTGTGGGAATTTATGTCCATTTAGTCAAACAAGATCTTGACCCTTTGGGGTTCCTCACTGCAAGAAGAAGTGGTTCACGTGGTGGTCTCCATCTCCTGGGTCATGGTGGTCGTGTTGTGTTTGGAGCATGCATGGATTTTGGCGCCATGACCGAGGAGATGGAGACCACCACGTAAACCACTTCTTCTCAGCTGGCAGTAATGGAGTCACACAGAGAGTAGATAAAATTAAAAAAAATTAAAAAGATTTTGAATGTTTTACTGAAAAAAATATTTTTTGTAAATTAAAACATTAGAATAAAAAGCACAATAAAAAATATTGAAACAGTTTTTTTTTTTAAATGCAAGAAAAACTAAAAACTGTCACTTGTTAAATGGCTTTAATTTTTTATTTAACTGATTAAATTACAAGTCCCCTAAACTCGAAATATTTACAACTCAACACCACCCCCAGAACCCGACTGAGGTCCAGTTTAAGGTGAGACGCCTGAAGCACAATCAAAAATATTTGGGACAGAGGAAGTTCTGGAAGGTTCCACAATTAGCACTTTACCTGGTAACAGGTGAGGGAATCATGATCAGGTATAAAAGGATCAGTCTGTACAAGCAATGATGGGGCGTGGCTCACTACTTGGTTCCAAACTTAATCAGAGAATCGTCAGTCAGTTTGGAGACAGTGTTACTCAATGCAGCATTGCAAAGTATTTGGATCCTTCACCGTCTACTGTACATGATATTATTACCAGATTCAGGGAATCAGGGGAAATCCCACTGCTTCAATCTACCACAATGGAACTAGCACATGGGCTCGAGAGTACTTCGGAAAAGCATTGTCTCTTAACAATAAATAAAAGCAACCTGAAACGTTGAGTTCTCTAGGCCTGGAGTCATCTGAGATGGACCGAAAGACAGCGGACCCATGTTCTGTTCAGGCATCGGACTCTATGTGTCAAAGTTTAAAAAGACGGTCCAGACTTTTACTGAGGAAAAGTGCAAAAGTCAGCATTAGGGATGGCACGGGGGGCATCGGTGCCCACGGCAGGGGTGATCTGCACGTGTGGCGTCTGCGGTTTCATTTTTGACTCGCGTGAGTTATAAACTATATTCAATTGTATTTATTTTTTGACGAGTGTTGATAAGTGTTTAACATGTTTTTGGACGGACGCCCCCGGGCGTGGACGCGGTGCAGCACTGGCGCCGGCGCCACAAACCTTTCTTTAAAATAAACCGTATGATTTTAGTGAAGTCGCGGTGTGATTGTAAGATCGAGTTTTTCAAGATGTTAGCTCATTCCAGCGAGATTATGTGAGCGAACTAGCCGTAGCTTATTTACACAGTACTGAGCAAACAGGGGCTTTATTTTCTCACACTGGGGTTGCCAGGTTGGTACAATTCACTGAAAATCATCCTATCAGGTTTGTTACTGCTGCTCGGATGAACCGATACTGCCGTGACGGACGGATCTGTGACCCAGCGCAGGTTTGTGTAATGATAATATCGTGATAACGTGATGATGTACGATCTTCGGCGCGATAAGGATTAAACCGAAGCAGCCGAGGTTGTGATGTGTAAATTCCTCGCTCTGTTCTCACCACGTTGCAGGTTAGCAAACGAGTCCTGACAGACTAGCGCGGCTGTGTTTGGTGTTACGTCTCCGTCGTCCCTCTCAGGTGGGAAACTCATTATTTTCTCCTCCGAACGTCCGAGACGGCGACGCGTGATTAGCTTAAAGCTTTAACTTCACGCCAGAAAGGTTCCTGTTTTAAGCCAGAGGCCCATAAAAGTGTCTCATTAAGTCACAGTCAGCGTGGATTTCCTGTCTGAGGAGAAAGTGAGAAACCTGCCAGCGCTCTCCGGAATGCTAAGCTTCTCTCTGAACGGCGTTTTTAGGAGCACATTTTAATATCAGTACTGAAGTGTATCCATAAAACCCTCCAGCGTCGGGAACATATAGAACAAACCAGAGAAAACAAACCGTTACTCACACTGAGACACGCTGCTATTAAATAACGCTAAACTGCAAAGCGGCTACGCTAAAAACTAGCTATTAGAACGTGTAGCTTCTTGTAAACATGTCAGCACGAACTAGAATAACATAAATACAGTCCCTGTAGATGGAACGTAATTGTAAACCCGGTTTAAAAGCCTACAGAAATATAAACTATTAATGGAACGGGGAGGAGCGCCCAGTACCCGGATACTTAACCACTAAATAAAAACACTGTGACTAAAGAACCTCTGGCAAGAAAGGGTCAAAAACAGCACCGCATCAGCTGAGACCCCCGGAAAATTATGTATACAGGAGCAGCAGAGAGGTCGACAATATATGTACAAATGATGCTGTATTAATGACTGATGAGGTGCAGAGACCGCCTCTGAAGTGCAGGTTAAAGCCGGTCTATATGGCAAGTGTGCCAGTTACAATTAAGAACTATAAAACTAATACAGACCATTATAAAAAAACTAGTTATATATAGTTATATGTAGATATTTTTTTGCAAATAATTTGTGATAATTGTATTAATGTATATGTATATAATTGTATGTATACAGGTTGTAATTATTCGTAAATATTTTATTTATATATTTATTTATATATAATTGTATGTATATAGGTTTTATGTATATTTTTATTTATATGTATATATCTGTATGTATATAGGTTGTATGTGTATATATATTCATTTCTTTATTTTTTATGTATATAATTGTATGTACAGTGTATCACAAAAGTAAGTACACCCCTCACATTTCTGCAAATATTTTATTATATCTTTTCATGGGACAACACTATAGAAATAAAACTTGGATAGAACTTAGAGTAGTCAGTGTACAACTTGTATAGCAGTGTAGATTTACTGTCTTCTGAAAATAACTCAACACACAGCCATTAATGTCTAAATAGCTGCAACATAAGTGAGTACACCCCACAGTGAACATGTCCAAATTGTGCCCAAATGTGTCGTTGTCCCTCCCTGGTGTCATGTGTCAAGGTCCCAGGTGTAAATGGGGAGCAGGGATGTTAAATTTGGTGTTTTGGGTACAATTCTCTCATACTGGCCACTGGATATTCAACATGGCACCTCATGGCAAAGAACTCTCTGAGGATGTGAGAAATAGAATTGTTGCTCTCCACAAAGATGGCCTGGGCTATAAGAAGATTGCTAACACCCTGAAACTGAGCTACAGCATGGTGGCCAAGGTCATACAGCGTTTTTCCAGGACAGGTTCCACTCGGAACAGGCTTCGCCAGGGTCGACCAAAGAAGTCGAGTCCATGTGTTCAGCGTCATATCCAGAGGTCGGCTTTAGTGCTGCCAGCATCGCTGCAGAGGTTGAAGACGTGGGAGGTCAGCCTGTCAGTGCTCAGACCATACTCCGCACACTGCATCGACTCGGTCTGCATGGTCGTCATCCCAGAAGGAAGCTGACGCACAAGAAAGCCCGCAAACAGTTTGCTGAAAACAAGCAGTCCAAGAACATGGATTACTGGAATGCCCTGTGGTCTGACGAGACCAAGATAAACTTGTTTGGCTCAGATGGTGTCCAGCATGTGTGGCGGCGCCCTGGTGAGAAGTACCGAGACGACTGTATCTTGCCTACAGTCAAGCATGGTGGTGGTAGCATCATGGTCTTGGGCTGCATGAGTGTTGCTGGCACTGGGGAGCTGCGGTTCATTGAGGGAAACATGAATTCCAACATGTACTGTGACATTCTGAAACAGAGCATGATCCCCTCCCTTCGAAAACTGGGCCTCATGGCAGTTTTCCAACAGGATAACGACCCCAAACACAACCTCCAAGATGACAACTGCCTTGCTGAGGAAGCTGAAGGTAAAGGTGATGGACTAAACCCAATTGAGCACCTGTGGCGCATCCTCAAGTGGAAGGTGGAGAAGTTCAAGGTGTCTAACATCCACCAGCTCCGTGATGTCATCATGGAGGAGTGGAAGAGCATTCCAGTAGCAACCTGTGCAGCTCTGGTGAATTCCATGCCCAGGAGGATTAAGGCAGTGCTGGATAATAATGGTGGTCACACAAAATATTGACACTTTGGGCACAATTTGGACATGTTCACTGTGGGGTGTACTCACTTATGTTGCAGCTATTTAGACATTAATGGCTGTGTGTTAAGTTATTTTCAGAAGACAGTAAATCTACACTGCTATACAAGCTGTACACTGACTACTCTAAGTTATATCCAAGTTTCATGTCTATAGTGTTGTCCCATGAAAAGATATAATAAAATATTTGCAGAAATGTGAGGGGTGTACTCACTTTTGTGATACACTGTATATAGGTTAGAAGTATATGTATATATTTTTATTTATAAATGTATTTGTATATACTTATTTGCTTATAATTTAATGTATATAACTGTACTTATAACCAGAGAAGTACAGACCACAATCAAAAAGTAGAATTAAACAAGAAGCAATAATGATAATTATAATAAATAAAAAATCTAATTTTTATTTAGAAATTTTTGTAATAAAATTCACTTTGTTTTTTATTTTTTATTTAATGTTTTTTATTTTATGTTTTTTAAACCCACAGTCTTCAGTGCCGTGTAGTCAGGAGAAACATGTTGTAATCGAGTAATTTAGTTGTGATTATTAATTTCGGGGAGTTTCGGTACGTGTGACCCTAATATCCATCTTCAGGAGGATGAGGTGAATCTTTCCATACTGTTATTTTACTGTGATGAGGAATGAGCTGAGCGTGTTTCCTCCGGTCACTGTTACTGCAGGATGTTTATTTTACTGCTCGGTTTGTTTCTGACCGTTTGGCCGCTCGGATAATAAAGACATAAAGAGGAAACGATTTTGTTCGGGTCAGTAAAGTGAAGTGGAGACGTGTTTCATGTTTGGGCGGCGTGGGCGTGTCTGAGCGACAGAATAAACAACGAAATATCCAAGAAAATAACCGGGGAACGCTTCCTCACCCCATCACACCAACACGCCTCAGAACACAGGAGGAACATCCTCACTGAGACGTCCTAGACTGCTGGTTTTCTTCTACCTTTACACAAATGCAGAAGGTGGATTGGCTGCTCCAGTGTGAGTTGCCCTGCCAGCAGGACCCTGACCAGGATTTTTACACCTCATTCCAGGATCTGAATAGGGGCTTGGTGTGTGGACGGACGGACAGACAGTTGGATGAATGGACAGACAGTTGGATGGATGGACAGACAGATGGATGGACAGACAGACAGACGGATGATGGATGGATGGACGGACAGTTGGATGGATGGATAGATGGATGAGTAGATGAATGATGGATGGACAGTTGGATGGATGGATGGATGGATGGACAGTTGGATGGATGGATGGATGGATGGACAGTTGGATGGATGGATGGATGGATGGACAGTTGGATGGATGGATGGATGGACAGTTGGATGGATGGATGGACAGTTGGATGGATGGATGGATGGATGGATGGATGGACAGTTGGATGGATGGATGGATGGATGGACAGTTGGATGGATGGATGGATGGATGGATGGACAGTTGGATGGATGGATGGATGGATGGACAGTTGGATGGATGGACAGTTGGATGGATGGATGGATGGATGGATGGACAGTTGGATGGATGAATGGATGGATGGACGAATAGATGAATGATGGATGGACAGTTGGATGGATGGATGAATGATGGATGGACAGTTGGATGGATGGATGGATGGACGAGTAGATGAATGATGGATGGACAGTTGGATGGATGGATAGATGGATGAGTAGATAAATGATAGATGGATGGACGGTTGGATGGACGGACGGATAGTTGGACAAGTAGATGAATGATGGATGGACAGATGGATGGATAGATGAACGAGTAGATGATGGATGGACAGTTGGATGGATGGATAGATGGACGAGTAGATGATGGATGGATGGATGGACGGTTGGATGGATGGACGGATAGATGGACGAGTAGATGATGGATGGATGGACAGACGGATGGATAGATGGACGAGTAGATGATGGATGGATGGATGGATGGATGGACGGTTGGATGGATGGACGGATAGATGGAAGAGTAGATGATGGATGGATGGATGGATGGACGGATAGATGGAAGAGTAGATGATGGATGGATGGATGGATGGACGGACGGATGGCTAGAATAACATAAACGGCCATTTGAAAGAAGTGGCTAGACGTACTGTATGTCTCAGAGGAAGCACGTGTTATCCCAGGAAGGAGGCAAATTAAACATGATGCGTCCAACAACGAACCCCCTTCAAACAGCTTTTGGTAGAACCAGTGAACCCATCGTACACCCAACCACCCCCCCTCAGACACAGCTCCAGTCTATTCTGCTGTATGAAGTAATGAAAAATCTGAACCTGCTCTTGCTTTTATTAAGACACTAAAATTCATTTTTAATGACAGCGGGACGGAAATATTTTGTATTTCCTGGTCGATATTATCGCTAAAAAAATGGTTAGCATTAATGCTCGTAGGTTGACGACAGAAACCTCGATGCTAAAAGTAAACGTTTACGTCTGATTCTAATTTTCACAAGTGAAGCCGAGAGTGTAAATCAGTGGGAGTCGGCGATAACGTTCTCGTGAAATGAACGCGGTTCTGTTCTGCTATTGTTGGACGTCGGGCGACGCCCGAGCGCTCGGGGACGCCACGCTGGGCTCAGCGTTTATTAAAAATATCTGCGGGTGCTTTCATGACGAGTTCAGATCCTCTGGAACCCGAAGCTCCAACGGGAGGAAGAAAAACCTCCACGTGTTTACGATGAACCCGGGACCGGAGGCGTTAAACCTCCCTGAGGTCGAGGGTTTGAGGGTTCAGATCCATCGTGAGAGGAGTCGAGCTTCTCAGGGACGCTGGAGCTGGAAGCTCAGAGAGGTTAATGAAGTTCAGTAGAACCAAAACTACAGAAATAAAATCAATCATCAATAAACGATCAGAAATAATCAGAGATAAAAATTCCTCACTGAGTGAAGAACCCGGGTGGTCTTCAAGAACGTCCTGCTCAGCAGCTTCTCCTCCGTCACAATGTTGCTGGAGGTGACGATCCAGTTTACGCTCCTCAGACCATGTCAGCACTGTTCAGAGCTTCATAAATCCTTTATCTTCTGATCACCTGCTAATTATTAAGGAGTTTCAGCCACGCCCGTAGCTAATTAGTGCATAAATGAATTAAATAATAAATTATATGCTTTTAAATGTGGTGCAGCAGTTTGGGGAAGGTCTTGTGTCTATCCCGGCATGACTGGCACAAGGCGAGGTCCTAGAAGACGTGGTTTGGTTTGATGAGATCAATCCGGAGGAACTTGGGCGGCCTGCACAGAGATTTGACGTCAACTCAAAGTGCAGATTTGGGATGAATTGGAATGTCCATTTTAAGCCAGGCAGTCTCATCCAACATTGGTGACCCCACAGATGTATGTAAGCATGGATTAAGGAGTGTACGGGCGGCGGCTTTACTTTAGTCCCAGGGGTTTTGAACTGGGACGTCCAACAAGTTCATGCGTGAGGCGTCCACACTTAATTACAGCTAAAATCCGTGTTCCTCGAGTCCTCCGTGAGGTTCCTCTGGTTCCAGCGTTCCGTTCTCCTCGTTCCTCCTCATTCTCAGCTGAAGTTCATCACAGGAGACCGAAAAGATCCTCGTTAAACGACATTCAACCCCCGTCCCTCTCTTAATTAGCGCCTAATGAGCGTCTGAAATTTTGGGGCGTTTGGACGGGAGCGGCACGCCGCCGATGCTGCCAACCCCCTGATTGGGGTCGGAGGTCGGAGCGCTCCCGCTCGGCTGATGGATTTTTGGCTTGAACGTGTCCGCCGGTCAGGTTACATCTCAGCCTCCCGACGACGTAAACGAGAAGGGTCTGGATTTATGGTGCGCCCCGGTCGCGGCCCGTAAGCATCCGGAGGGGAGATGGAAATGATTTATAGCAGCTGTCGGACGCTCGGCCGAATCGCCCTGCCAACCAGCTCCAGTCCCGGATCCCCCCCCCCCCAGCGTCTGCACGCATCGCCGCTCCTCTGTTTTCTTTAAGCGCTTGTAGTTAGCAGTGTGAGCGCGGCGTGGAATAATACTGCTCGGGCCCGGGCACCGAACCCCAACCCTGTGATCAAAGGCCAGCGCCCTGTACTCTCCCGTCCACATGAGATGATCCTGACATTCCAGCTCGGTCTCGTTTGTTTTGCTTCGGTCAGCGGGCGCTTCCTGACGGGCGAATAAGAAGAGAGACACATGTTGATAATAACTGGAGACGCTTTTACACGCCCGTCTGTAGGTACGAGCGCCGGGAACGTATCTGTTTTCGTAGCGGCGTGGCTCCTTTCGCGAGGTCGGGTGTTTGTGATTATTGGCAGGAATCAGGCGCTACGTGGTTCTCCGTGCTGGCGTCATGCTTAGCGACCGCGCGGTAAGCACAAATCCTGCCCCGGGTTCCTGGGTGGAATTTATTTCCCCGCTCGCGCCTCAAAACCCCGAAACGTTTCCACTTTCATCTGCAGATCCGTTTTGCTCTTCGTCTCTTTGCTTTCTTTTTTGCGTCGTCCAAATTTTGACATAACCGACTCCCCTGCGCAGTCTGGTGACCTCTGTAGGTTGTTTACGGAAGTGCACCATGTGGGCAAAAGTATCTGGATGTCCCTTCTAATGTGTTTCCCAACAACAGTGACTAACAGTAGGAACAGTTTAGGGAAGAAGCTCCAGTGTCCTGCACAGAGCCCGGACCTCAGCACCACTCAACAGCTCTGGGATGAACTGGAACACTGACTGGAACATTGTATGACTGAATGGGCACAAATTCCCACAGATATAATCACACCAAAGTCTTGTGAGAAGCTCCTCAGCAGAGCTGAAAAGATCACACAGAGGGTCAGTCAAGCTCACGTTATATATAGTCTGTACGCCCAGCCAGGTCGGCGTCTGTACTGAGATTTCTGCCTGACAGACTGTGGGAATTTGTGTCATTTCGTTTGAAGACCTGAAAAACAAGAAATCAGGAAGGGGACACGTCCAGGGATTCAGCAGGACGGAGCAGAACTTGTCTCCTCGACCTTCTGGGCTGCTTCCAGCATCCACATCGAGCGTTAAACCATCTCAGAGGTTCCTACAGTCTGAGGAACATCACGTCACGGTAAGACGTGAACTCGTGCTCATTAGCGGAACTCAACGCCGGTCCGGCGCTGATTGCAGGCATGACCGTGGAAATGACGTAGAGGGCGCCGCCCGGCCGGGGCGCTGTACACGTGTGGAACATCTGCGCCGTGGTTTACGGACGAGGTTCGGAGGAATTCTCTGGGTCGCTGATGTTCGGCTGTGTTCGAGGCCTTTAACAAAAACACGTCTCCTGCTGGTTCTTCACAGGCGTGCCCGGGTCCTGACTCACAGGGTCTCTGTTCTTACATCTCGCCTCCAGACGTTACTCACGGGCGCTGTTTTGACTAGAGGTGGCAGCGTGGGTTCCACGTGTCATGTTCCCACCTCAGCACAGGGTGAAGAAAGTCACTCCAGGGCAGAAGATCTGAACGTCTGGCAACCCCGAGCCGCCAGTAATACATGTGTTCTATATCTGATTCATTGTTCTCACTGGAAAGCTAATAAACACCCAGCGGATAAATAACTCAAGACAAAATCAAATATATCTGGACAGCGTTTTTACAGAGAACGTCGTCCCAAACAGATTCACAGATTCCAGGACCAAAAACCCCCTTGATGAGCAGCCGAGAGCGACGGTGGCAGGAAAAACCTCCCAAATATTACAGGGAAGGAAATGAAATAAAACAAACGACACTGTTTACCGTTTAGCCACACACGTCCTCTTCAAAATCCAGCAGGTTTTTAATAAGCGAGCTTTGGTTTTTAATCATCTAAAAACGTGACAGAACTTCAACAGAAATTCTCAACCCTGTGTCAGTTCTGATTGGTCCATCGCATTTGATTGACATCCACATCTTCCAATCGTAGACACTTTTGTTAAAAAAGCCAAAAATGCTGCTAAATGTTGTGTGTGTAAAAGTGAAAATAAAAATAGCAGTTTGGCCGCTCAGGTGGCGCAGCGGTGAAACACACGCTTGAACCAGAGCTGAGATCTGGAATACATCGTGTCGAACCTCGGCTCTGCCTGCCGGCTGAGGCTGAGCGGCCACATGAACAACGATTGGCCTGTTGTTCAAGATAGGGGGCGGGATTAAGCCGGATGAGGATTCTCTCTCAGACTAGTGCGATTACGACCGCTGCTGGCTGGTTGGTGTCGCCTGCACGGAGATGGGAAAGGAGTGCGGTAGAGGGTGTGGCTCTCCGTACACAGCGCTGTACCGCACTGCACTCGTCAAGTGTAGGTGATAAGATGTTCGATTGCTGTGCACGTGTCGGAGGGGGCGTGGAGCAGCCTCGTCCTCCCCAATCAGGAGCAGGGACCAGCATCGGTGAGAGGATGATTGACGGGCAGAAATTGGATGCGCTGTGTGTGATGTTGTAGCTTCTGTATTTATTCCTGTAGAATATTAGTTACACAGTCTGAGCATCGTTATTTAGATAGCTAGTTTAACCATGGACGTGTATTATTACTGCTTAGTTGTTTGAGAGGAGAAATAACGCTATCGTATTGGTATCGTTATCGGCAGATACTCAATTTGCAGTATCGGTATCGGACAAAAAAAAGGGGTATCGAGCCAGCCCTAATTTAAAAAAGATTTTCACTCAACAACACAACGATTGTGTTCCGTGCTGGATTAGCGTTTAATAACGGTATTAAATAATATATTTTTTATGATTTACGTTCTTCTCTGTGTGCTTCGATGACGTGTCTGATTTTCGGACTAAATTCCGTGATGTTGAAATAAAAACAGGCTGAAATCCGGGCTGTGAGATAAAATCGTTGAATCAGCGACGGCGGCGGCGGCGGCGGCTCATCATCCTGCGCTTACAGGAACGTGTTTCAACACTCGCCGTAACGCAGCCGACACGCCGGGATGGATTCCGGGACGAGCTGTCAGATTCCGTTCAGGTTTCACCATCACGGCTGAACGAAACACGCAGCTGAAAAATAATAAATAAATCAATAAAAACGTTTCTTACGAAATGTCTTATAATAAATAAACACATCGTGCCGTCGTGTTGTTTGAGAAACCGTCATGCTACTGTGTCGGACGCAGCCACGAGGACTCGGGAGCACTTGTCACTTAACACAGTCCGCCGCTGCATCACGAGACAGCAGTGGTCACTAAACGTGGCATTTTCTGTTGAATTTATATAAATCGGTCATTATATTAGTTGCGTTGAGCTGTTGAATTTGTTCTTCTTTCATTGGTTCACTGTGATCAGCTGAGGTTTGTATATTGTTTTAATAGAATCTCTCCTCGGACTGTGTGAGTGCGCTGCAGGAAACGCTCTCGCGATCCTCCGCTTATTAAACGCGGTGATTCAGTGTATTTGTGCAGTGAAATATAAATCACTGTGTTGAATGAAGAGATGGAAAAAATAACAGTGTGTGCGTTATTAGTTTAGGGAGGAAGCTGGCGAACCCAGAGGAACCCAAACAGTGAAGAAAAACAAGAGCGTTTCCTTACGGGCAGCAACCAGGATCAAACTTGGGTCCTTGAGTCCCATGTCGCTGTGTGGCACCCACATCGGCAGCCATGCCACCCGTGTTATTGACTATAGAGTATCAGAAGTTGTATGAGTGGCAGGGGTGCTGCACAGATTCCCTCCTGAAAACGTTTGGCATGTTCTACCTTAGGACTCTGGTGGAACTAAGGTACCAAAGGTGGACTCACTAATCTTATCTGGTCCCACTGTGGTTTACAAGGTGTAACACAAGGGGGCGTGTGTGGACAACTTCGTTTTGTGTTTTTGTTCCAGTTAAAATTCGTTTATTTAATTATTATTATTTGTCTTTGCGACCCATTTTTTTGGCTCTGGTTTAGAGGACACACCCGTCTGATTGGTGACCACTGGTGACCGTGATCATGACCGTGGCTATTCTGAACTGCCCTTAGGTAAGTGGGCTAGAGTATAGCGAGGTTTGTCTAAATTTCTTCAAGCGAGCCACATTTTGTCTATGATTTTTACGCGACCCAGGCAACACAAACGATGCATCAAAACCAAACACAAACCAAAATAAACTTCATTAATAAAAACGGTGGCAATCTGGTCCCACTGTGGTTTACAAGGTGTAGCGTAAAGCCTCCACAAGGGGACGTGTAGAAGTTCATTTATGTTAAATTTGGGCTTCCTGATTGGTGGCCGTTAGTGACCGTGACCGTGACCGTGGCCGCACCCTGACCAGGATGAAGGAGTTTCATTTTCACAACTGCAACAATAAGCGTTCTCAGGTTCCCATACGGTGGGTAGCACTGTCGCCTCACAGCAAGAAGGTCCTGGGTTCGATCCTGGGTTCGATGTGGAGTTTGCATGTTCTCCCCGTGTCTGTGTGGGTTTCCTCCAGGAGCTCCGGTTTCCTCCCACGGTCCTAAAACATGCAGTCAGGTTAACTGGAGACACTAAATTGCTCTATAGGTGAGTATGTGTGTGCATGTGTGTGTGTGTGTGTGTGTGCCCTGTGATGGACTGGTGCCCCGCCCAGGGTGTTACTGTGTGCCTTGCGCCCATTGAAAAGCTGGGATAGACTCCACTGTCTCAATATTTTTGGAACTGGGTTTGTATTTCTTGTCATCTGTCTCTCTCTAAAGGTCAGTTGTAACCTAGCTGTAGCCTTAAAGTACTGGACTAGTAATCGAAAGGTCACTGGTTCAAGCCCCAGCACTGCCAAGTTGCCTCTGCTGGGCCCTTAAGCAAGGCCCTTAACCTTGAGTTGCTTAGACAGTGTAGTGTACTGTAAGTTACTTTGGATAAAAGCGTCTGATGAATGCTGAGTTTCTCGTGTTGCTAATAACGGCGGTATTTCGTAGGAATTTCTTTATACAGACCGCAGTGCAGGTCTGTTACTCACTCCAGATAAGAGCTTCTGA